>NC_061845.1:19949339-19954339 GCF_019202785.1 Penaeus chinensis
TTCTATTCGTTCATTTATTCTAATTAAGTTCTTCTAAAACATACTTCTAAATATGTACTTGTGCTTGATTAACTGTAGTACTTAACAACCAAGAACCTCACCTGTCTAACAAATAATGAATCTGAGAAGCTTGTTTCTGTACAGAAGGATCAGTGATGTCTAGCATAGAGGCAGGTGCAGCACAGCCATCTTCCACTTTCTGGTATTGGAAATGTTGATATGAATCAAAAGGCAGATCTGAAGCTATGGCTAGTCTATTTAATTATATGACACTGTTTCATTAACATTAAATCAGGAATATAAAATCAAATATAATTACTAAAGATTATGTAACAATTATAACAGAAAAATGACAATAGTACACATCATGTCAATGCACGAGAATTATGTTTACAATAGCTACTCACCTTGATTTCTTGATTAATCAAAGGTAAAAGTCGGTCCACAATAGCATCAGCAGTACGTTCAACTAGATACTTTTCGCTAACCACCTTCCCGATACTGTGATGTAAAGGTCTGGGGGATGATGATACTGGCATTCCTTTACTAGAATTTGGAGCAACAGTTATTTCATTTTCTTGATCTACAACTGCCTCATCTGTGAAAAAATAAATTCATGTTCTAATACTCTGGAAATGAAAATCTCTGAATTTCTTTTTGCTTTGTTAGAAAATTCCTACCTGTCATTGGTTGTTTATTATCAGACATTTACCATTATAAACTATTAATAAATAGAGCACACACATTCATCAAATCAAAGAAGTGTTTATTCAATGTTCAATATATACTGATTAAAAATTATGATTATAAAATATCCCGAAAAAAAATCCTTTACATGTCTTTTTAAAAAGAATCCATAAAAATCTGATTCACCATCATCATCATTTGGGAGCTAACGTCGGCAGGGGTGCATAGCCGCATCCACCCTTTGCTTCCACCTACAAGGGTCCCACATGGTGAGCCGCCAATCAGGGGCCCGGCCCATCTCTAGTTCCTCACGACAGGTTTGATCGATCTGCCCAAGCCACAACCTTCTTGGTCATCCCACAGGCCTCCTCCACCCAGGATTGTCACAGCCAGAGACAACCTGATGGGCAGGGAATCGAGCCAAGTGGCCGTATAGCCTGAGTTGGTGATCACAGATTGTGCAAGTAACAGGTCCTGTACTGGTTTCACGGTGCAGCCATTGGTTGGACACATTGTCTCACCAACTGTACCCTATGATCCAGCACAAGGATCTGTTACAAAAGGCATCAAGACAAGATTCCAAAGCACAAGATAGTGTCCAAGTTTCACTACCCTATAGTAAAACTGGCAGTATCAGGGCCTTGAAAACATGTAGCTTGGTCCTTCTGCACACGTAGCGACATCTCCAAATCTGTTACAGATTTGGCCTGTCAGCAGGGGTCATTTCATGACCCCTGCTGACAGGCCAATCCGTCTACTGACTTCTTGGTCTGACAGCCCAGAGTCGTGAACTGCACTACCGTGGTATATAAAACTCTCTGAGACTTTGATGTTTTCACCACAAGAACGTACCAACTGCATAGGGTCTCCTAGTAGGCCCCCAAAATCCTGGATCTTAGTCTTGGTCCAGGAGACCTCTAGGCCCAGGGAATTCACTTCATTGCTAAATGCATCAAGAGCCGCCACTAGGGTTTCCAGAGATTCAGATAGAATGGCAACATCATCAGCAAAGTCAAGGTCTGTAACCTTGATATTGCCCAGAGTTGCTCCACAGTGACTTTGGACAGTAGCTCTACCCAATATCCAATCCATGCAAGTGCTGAAAAGTGTTGGCGCAAGAACACAGCCTTGCCTCACACCTGAACTAACAGGGAAGAAGCTCGACAGGCCCCTACCACACTTTACAGCACTTTGTGCCTGTAAACAGGTTTGCTATTAATCCAACAACCCTTGTTGGAATTCCTCTTAGCCTCAGGATCTCCCATAGTGATTTGCAATGCACCGTATCAAACGCCTTCTTGAGGTCGATGTAGGCTGTGAGCAGCCCACTTCCGAACTCAAGACGGCGCTCTACAATGACTCGAAGCGCCAGGATGCAGTCTATTGTGGACTCACCAGGAGTGAATCCAGATTGCTCCGGCCTTTGGTGCCTCAGCAGGTGGTCTCTGATATGTCTCAGTAGGATGTGTGCGAGTACCTTGCCTGATACACCGAGTAGTGTAATGCCTTGGTGATTGCTGCAGTCCCACCGATCCCCTTTCCCCTTCCAGAGAGGGATGACCACACCCCTCAGCAGTTCAGGGAGAATGGTACCAGTCTGCCAGATGGCAGACAGGACTGCATGCAAGCTCCTTGCCATAGGTTCTCCACCAGCCTTTAACAATTCAGCTGGGATGCCACAAACACCTGTTGCTTTACCACTCTTCAGCTTGGAGATCGCCCCCCTGACTTCAGTCAGGGAGGGTGGATCCTCGCTGATGGGTGTGTCTGGCAGAGGTTTCTCAACATTACCCACATCCATGTTAACTGTAGGAGGATCAACCTGATACAACTGCTCAAAATACTCAGCCCAACGCACACGCACTCCATCAGGATCTGAGATTATCTGGACACTTGCTGAGCAGAATGCAGTCGTCTGTGAGGAGGGCTCGGAGTTCAGCTTTCTCAGGGTTTGGTAGGCAGGACGAAGGTCATTTACTAAGAAATGGCTATTGTCCTCCTCTGCAAGATTACTGATAAACTTTTGGAGGATCCTCCACCGAGTGCTAACGAGAATGTGGTCGATCTCCTTGACCACACTACCTGTATCGCTGTACCAAGTTCAACAATGTGGGTTAGAATGCTGATACCTGGAGCCAGAAATCCTCAATTTCTGGGACCTAGCAAAGTCATGGAAAAGGAGGCTATTCTCGCTACCAGCATCAGCTCTTGAGCCATGAGGACCGACAGACATCTCATAGCCAGCTCGATCGCAGCCGGATACCGCATTGAAGTCACCCAGAACAATACAAATATCTCGCTGAGGACAACTGTCTGCCACAGATGCAAGTTTGCCGTAAAACATCTCTTTCACCTCAAGTTTATATACATCAGTAGGATTGTATACAGCAATAAGAAACACGAAGCCAAGTGAAAGCTTCTGTCTCAATTCCATAATACGCTCATTGACTGGAGTGACCTTTACTACCGAGGGTTGAAGTCTGCTAGTGATGGTGGCCATCGCTGCGGCCTGACCAGTAGTAAGAGTAGCCACCCACACTAATCGTGCCGCTGCCAGGTCTTCTCCCCTCCGAGAGAGCAGCCACCTCAACTCTCAGCTGCTTCAATTCCCTCGAGAGTAATAGTAACCGATCGTCCTGTCGCAGGTAACGGACGTTCCGAGCCCCCACCTTGACCGCCCGCCTGAGGTCTAACCTCGGGTAGTCACTCCGGGTGGGTGCCACCTCTGCCACCCCTACCAACGCCACCCCATATAGAGGAGGTTGGCTGGCTGCAGGTCCCATAATCCCTATAGGGCAGATTATGGGATCTACATAATATTGTTGATCTACATAATATGTTTATGTATATGTATATGTATATGTATATATTTATGTATATATGTATGTATATGTATATGTACATATTTATGTATTTATGTATGTATATATATATATATGTATATACATATATATATGCATAAACACACACACACATATATGTATATGTGTATATATGTATATAAACAAACAAACAAACAAACAAACAAACAAACATGCATACGCACGCGTACTCACTCAAAACAGTTATACAAAATATATAAGTTGCAACTTGTCATACCAATGCTATTTTTATCTGCTTTCATTAATATTCCTTGTACAATTACCATCAGAGAAATAAATCACCTTCTGACTGAAGTTGATGTTGCAATTTCTCCAACTGCTCCGTATCTCCTTTATGTGGCAAAGTTCTTCTCAGTATATTTCTAGGCATTTTCTTTGACTCTCTCTCAACTAGCTTTCCTTGAACTTGATTTTCTACTGGCTGTTTCTCATAAAGGAAAGGTGAGCAAAACAAAAGTTTAAAACATAACATATATAATAATAATTAAAGGTGTTTAAAACTCATCAAGTTAACCCCCTGGGAGTACTGGGAAGGTTCAAGGAGATAGTGAGTGGAAAATTGATGGTAGGGAACAAACAGGAGGAAAGGGGGCAGTAGGAACATTGGTGAGGAAATAATGGTGGTTTTGGGATAAGGGAGGGATAGAACTGGTAGGGGGGGAGGGGCTGGGTGTTAGGAGGGATGAAGAGGAGGTAGATGTAGTGGATTAAGGAGGTGAAAAAAAATTAGGAACTAATTTTGTAAATAGAGCTTATGTAAGACAGTTATAATTTAATAACTAATAGCCCACAACAATCATATTTCAAATAACTGTTATTTAATTTTATTATATCATTTAAAATTGAATAAAAAAAGCAATTTACTTTCCCTACAGGCTGAGGTCTTCTCCCATGCTTAGTCTTTGGTCCAGAAGCAATGGTTAATTTCCTGGTATGTACATATTTCAGCTGCTTATGAGAGATAGAGATTTTATTATTTGTACTTTCTTGATTATCTTGTAAGTTTATTGTCATTTCCTTTCCAACTTGTTCATTTCTTGGTATGCTTTCTGGTCTGTTTCCATGCTACAAGAGAAGAGTATGATTTTACATTTTATTAAAAACATACAGGTAACATAGACTCAATCATCTCTGTTTCATAAAACCTTTATAATTCTGCTCAATGTTCACAAATGCAAAATCCTTTAATATAAATTGAAACAAAGTCTTGAGAACCTTTTCCCATCTCTTCTTATTCAGTTTCTGGTTAGCAAGACAAGCAATCCTTTCCCTCACAAAATTTGGATGCAAGACTGACTTTGTGTGAGAATCCACTTCTGAGGAGGCTATCTCAGAAGGTAACTCACTGCTGCTTTCTTCAGGCACCTCCAAAATTGAAGACTTTTTTGTCTAATAGGGATAAATGGAAATCAATGAGAATTTTAGTTCCAA
>NC_061845.1:19964339-19969339 GCF_019202785.1 Penaeus chinensis
TTGTCTACACTTATACTTAATACAGCCTGGTTCAGTCAATAGTCAAAGCAGCAACTATGTATTTATCTAGATGTTTATACTACATGTTGAATGGATTGAAGCTTGAGATTAATATGATATAAAAAATCATACCAAACCATTATGCTGAAAATCTATGCATGTTAAATTATTTCTAGCTCTTAAATTGACAACCTGGAGCAGTAAGCATTGTGATCTAGTAGCTAGATGCATGCACCTCCAATTAAATGAATTCTCCCTTTTTAAAATTGAGCAGTTGCTTTTTTGCCAAGACCAACATCCATCATACAAGGTGTGTGTGCATATAAGTATAACACACGTTGTACAAGACACCTTGTCTATTAACATAAAAGTATTTGTAACAACTTATTTCTCTTAACTTTATATGCTACCCTTTGTTATTCATTTCAAAATATACCATGGTGTTTTCTGGAATTTCATACACCAGTCTTCATTGGCCATATCTGTTAGCCTCAGGTACAACTTTTCCTCCCCTGCCAGCTACCCATAAAACAACCAGCTAATACATATTATATTATCTATAATGAGTGCTGGTGTATTTAGGCATGTCTATACATGGACCTTATAGCAGCATTCATGAATAAAAGTGAAATACTATATTTGTTTCTAATGAAATTTGCTCCAATCTGTTCAAGCTATAAATATAAAAAAACAAACACAGAGGTGCCACCCCTGCTGTTCCTTAAAAATGAAGTGTACCCCATATAACTGCAGGTAACTGTACATAAAATGTCCACTGTGATTTCAAACAATGGACATTTTACCTCATTCCTTGAATCCCCCCTCCCAAACTACTAGTTATTATTATTAATAATTATTATTAGTATGGCAATATTACCAAATCACTAAAGTAATGGGAAGAAAATAAACAAAAAAAAACAGGGAATGAAGCATATAGGTAAGGCCAATTAGCTAAAGTAATTAACTACTTGGTGACACAGCACTTCTGGGCCATCTGTGCACAAACAGAATTACAGAGCATGTAATCTACATATGCACTCCCAGAATCAATAGATTGTCTAGCTGATAATCATATTTTCAAATCTATTCCTTAAAAGCAAATGAATAAACCACATGAACAAATATAAAACCTTTACAGCCATTACTTTATACATATGAACTGATGATGATAATTGTGGCACATAAGTAGTAGAACGAAGCTTTGGAACCAGTTTATGAAGTGTGATGGCAGTTGGGAGGCGAACTCTGTGCTCCAGGTGTCTTGGTGACAGTTGGTACCATGTGTACTGCTCTTCTTTAAATTCCATTTGTGACATGTCAGCAACCTGTGAAGGAAGACCTCAAGTAAATGCCGTGTAGAAATGAAATTATGCACATTACACTTTAATATTTCCCAAATGTTATACTGCAAACTTCAAGGGCATAACAAAGAATATCCGTACTAATTAACACAGTGCCACCAGGAAAATGCGGTGAATTTTTTTTTTTTTTTTTTTGTGAAACTTCCTGCACATAGATGGCTCTGCTAGTGCTTAGCCACAAAGGGGACAATGGTTAATGGTTAATGGTTGAAAGCAAAATAAATGTGCTAGATATCTAAGGTTATGTAGCACTATAGGAAGGTACAGTAGAGGGTAATGAAGGGCTGTTAGTTGCTAGACGTTAACTATCTAGATTAATATTGAAGAGGTTAAAGGTAGGCAAAGGAGTTGATGAGTGAATGGGTTAAGGTAAGATTAGGTAAGGGGATTAGATCAAGTGAAGGATATTTATGCATCTGAGGAAGGAGAACAGGTTGTCAAAGCAGAAAATGTGAATTTCTGTAAGGATGTCTTATAGGTTGGGAGGTCAGTGAAGGGAGGGGTACAGGTTGCATCAAACCATGGACAGGACAACAGAATGTGTGGAACTGAAAGAGGGGCATTACATAGGGAACATAGGAGTGGATTAGAATGTGACATCAGATAGGAGTGTGTTAGACAGGCGAGAACTGTCTCCCAATGTCTGTACTGATGAAATGGAGCTGACCAGGAGGAGATTAATAGTTTTACAGTATGTAATTTATTAGTGCAGAGACTTGACCAGAAAGATTGCCATCAGTTATACAAGAAGGTCTTAAAGTGGGGGTAATAATCCATGCCTGGAATATATGAAAAATGTGGTTGGTGTGATGTGGACATGGCGGCTTAGTGTGCTACAGTATCTGCCTGTTCATTGCTGGGGATTCCAACATGGCTGGGCACCCGGCAAAATCTGATAGTTTTATGGCATGTGGACAGGTAGAACAACCAGTTCTAGATCTCACAAATATGGGGGTTGGTCAAGTGCTTTGAATTTATGAAAGGTAATGAGTTACGGGAATCAGTGAAAATAGTGAAAGAAGAAGGGAGTGAGTATGTGAGTTTTAAGGGAAAAAGGAGTGCGTACAGTTCTGTAGTAAGGACACTGAATTGAGGAGGGAGGGGGTACTTGAAAATGTGAGTTAGGAAGGTTACGGTGAAACCAGCACTGGAGGTGGATTTAGAGCCATCCGTGTAATCATGAATACTGGAGGAATGAATGGAGGCAAGGTCAAGGAAATGGGTGAGAAGGACAGCAGGGAGGTGTAAGCCATGGAGGGACAGAATGGACAGAAAACAGAAGAGGTCGGAGATGGGGAAAAGGGGAATAGGAGAGGAGGGTATCAATGCAAATGGAGAAAGGAGTAGGTAAAGGTGGAAAAGAAGCAAAGGTAGGAAGCAGGGATCGTGGGATAGTTAGTTTGGTGAGGGAAAGTTGGTGGAATTGAGCGAGAGAGAGAAGGGTATGACGCCAAAAGAGAGATGGAATGCCTGATTCAGTGTACAGGCTCTCAACTGGTGAGGAGCGGAAGGAGCCTAGAGACAAGTGAAGACCTCAGTGGTGGATTGTATCGAGATGAGCTAGGAGGGCAGTTGAGGCAGAGGAGTAGATAAAGCATCCATAATTGAGAGTGGAGAAGATCAAGGTATCATGAAGATGGAGGAGAGTTTTGTGATCTGAGCCCCAGGGTATATGGGACAGAGTTTGTAAGATTCGGAGGCGGCTGTGAGCTTTTTCTTTAATGAAAAAGATATGGTCTTGTCAGGACAAGTTGGTGTCAAAAATAATGCCAGGCAGTTTGCCAGAGGAATGATATTGGAATGATGTGCCATATAAGAATAGTGTGTGAGAAAAGGATAGAGAAAGATTTGGAAGTTGAAAAGTGGAAGCCATGGTTAGTGGCCCAGGAAGATACTGCTAATATTGCAGACTGAAGGAATTGGCAGAGACTTGGTATGGATGTGCCAGAGGTGAAGAGGGTGAAATCATCAACATATAGTGATGATCAGGAGCCTAGTGGTAAAACGGAGAGCACATTGGCTTGTTTGGCACCTTTAAACTGAGGAAATGACAATGATGTGGAAGAGGCAATTTTGACCTGGAAGGTGCATTTGGAGAGGAAAGACTGTATAAAGGCACCCATGTTTCCGCGTATGCCTAGGGAGGACAATTTTTGGAGAATATGGTAACGCCATGTAGTATCATATGCTTTTTCTAGGTCAAAGAATATGGCTAATACAGATTCATGGTGTGCAAATGCAGATGTAATATATGTCTCAAAAAGAGCAAGGGGTTCTGCTGTACTTTGGGCACAGCAGAAACCAAACTGGGAAGTAGAGAGAAGATTGTGAGATTCAAGATACCACATTCAGCAGAAGTTAACCATTTGCTCTAGTACCTAGGGGGGTACCTGTTTTATTGGGTTTCAAGAAGGGGTGGATAAGAGCTTCTCGCCAATGAGAAGGAAAATTTCCTGACATCCATTTATAGTTGAAAATAGATAATAGGAAGGATAGAGAGGAAAATGGAAGGTGTCTGAGCATATGGTATTGAATACTGTTAGGGCCTTCATGAGTGTTGTGGTGTTTCAGAGGAAGAAAAAAGAACATTATAAGACTGCTATCTGGCAGACTGGTACCATTCCCCCTGAACTGCTGAGGGGTGTGGTCATCCCTCTCTGGAAGGGGAAAGGGGATCGCTGGGATTGCAGCAATTACCGAGGCATTGCACTACTCAGTGTAACAGGCAAGGTAAAATGCTGTGCTCATTTTTTATATTTTTTGTGAAATGTCTCTGCACCAAGATGGATATGCTACTGCTTAGCCACAAAGGAGTCAATTAGTAGACCTTGTGATCTTACCCAATTTGAATTGGCAGGAAAAATGCAGTGCTATGAATATCGAAGGTGATATTTTTATTATTAACATTATAATTACTATAATGTTATAAACATCAGTAACAGCAAGATAAGATAACGTAAAATATTTTCATAAATCAAAGAAAAGGGTAAATGGGCAAGACAGGCAGTACTTGTCATTGGCTCATTGGTGACTTAGTACAATTGTAGTCATCTATGTGTAAAAACAATTAAACAAGTAACTCACATTGGGCATGGCACGTACATACACGTCATGCCCCTTGGCATTGGGTTAAAGGAGAAAAGGGCTGATAATTGATTAGGGGTGCCTTGTTTGTAGTGGTAACTGTACCAGTCTGCAAGTTTTATGCGAAGCCCTTTGATGCAATCATAATTCCACCATGAAACACATTTGGAGGTATAGGGTCTTGAGGTTCGAGCTGTATGGACAATGTTTCAGAACTACAGTCCTAAGAGCTCTTAGGACTGTAGTTCTGAAACATTGTATCATATCTGAAATGGACGAGAAGGAGGATGGAGTGGTAGGAATAGCTGAGAGTGAAGTGAAAGTACGCCAGTCGGCTCTATCAAAGCACCAGAGTGGGGAGGTAGGAAGTGGTACATATGAAATAGGAGAGAGGAGAAATGGAAAGTGGTCACTATAGGAAAAAATATATAGAACTGACCAATGGAAATCTAAATGAAGAGAAGGGTAGCATAGAGAGAGGTCAATGCATGAAATAGAATACATGAGTATGTCAACATGTGTGGGGCAATCTGAATCAAGAATAATAAGGTCAGC
>NC_061845.1:19981839-19996839 GCF_019202785.1 Penaeus chinensis
ATATATATATAAATACATATATATATATAAATACATATATATATATAAAATACATTATATATATTAAATACATATATATATTATATTCTGATATTATAATACATATATATATATATAAATACATATTAATATACTTAAAATACATATATCATATATATATATATTAATACATATATATATATATAATACTCATATAATATAAATAATATATATATATATTTAATAATTTATATATAAACTAATATATATATAAAATACATTCCTATATATATAAATACAATATAGATATATATAGAATATATATATATATATATATATATACGTATAAATATTTTTATATATATATATTTTTTTATACATATATTGATTATATGTATGTATTATATATACTTATGTATTATATATATATACATATATATATATATGTATTAAATTATATGTTTTTATATAATATAAAATATTTATACGTTTTATATATATATGGATGTATACATATGTATGTATATATGACAGTACGAGCTATGCATCGGTCCCTATGCTGTGGCTTCTAGGTCACACAATAACTCATACCTCTAGACTCACAAGTTCTAGGAGGCTGAGGATTGCGGGCCGTGGTACCAGAGAACAGATCTACACCGCTGGATTATTGGTATTCAAATAGGGATTGTAGCTAAAGAGATCGACCCATATTCTTGTGGATACTCCACTGGAGTTTTTAAGGAGTGCTGAGTACTTTGCTAACGGACATAGGACTTGGTGATGGGAACCATGTCTTGCACAGGGCACTGTTGTCTCGCTCTGCTAGGGCCTCTTTGCGAATGGACCAAGGAGAGGTACTTTGGACCCATGGCATGTGGAAGAGTTGAAGGTTGTTTTGCCCAAAATGAGCATTCGACATGCTTTCCGAGCCATGAGGAACTCCGAGTTCAAAGTCCATCTCTCAATTTGGCTTTGTGAGGGCTGAGGATGGTCGCATTGTGTCCGGAGCGGGGTGAGGTGAGTATATGGGCCCGCTGGCTGGAGTACTTTGAGCAACTGTTTTGGGTCGATCCCCGTCTTAACAAACTCCTCTGGTTGCTGGCACACTGCTCTAGTGGCTGATCCACCAATCATGAGGAACCACTCATCCAAAGAGGTGAAAGGGCAGTCTATAGGCTGAAGTGCAGAAAGGTGTTGGTGTCTGTGGGATTGCTGCGGAGGTTGTTGATGGTGGTGGGAAGCCATGATCTAGTGTGTGGTTTGAATGGCAGTCCTGTCTGCCTTTCTGTGTGACTGGTTCCATTCTCCTGATTGGAAAGAAAAGGGACCTTGGTATCCCTATCTGGAAGGGGAAAGGGGGGACAAAAGGACTGTGGCTATACAGAGTTTACATTGATAAGCGTACCAGGCAAGGTCTCGATCTCTGCTTTTGGTACGAGTGAGCGACCATCTTTACGAGCAAAGAGACCCTGAGCAGTTCTGGTTTGACACCCAAGAAGTCAACCTTTATAAACTGCGTCTTAGCACTTTGTGTCCTTGTGGAACGCCGAATTGTGTTTCCAAACAAGTATGCTTGAGATTTTGTTGATCTCAAGATGGCTTTCGACTCAGTGACCGGGAGAGTCTCTGGACCTTACTGGGTCTCGTGGGATACCCACTGGGATTATTCTGTTTGCTGTATGGCCTGTTACTGTACCAGACGTGATGTCAAGTGTGGGGGGCATCTCTACCTTTTTCCGGTGTTGCCGGGGTGAGACAGGGATTGTGTCATGGCCTCCAACCCTTTTCAATACATGTATGACGGGATACTTGCCGTGCATGTGTAACAGTTGTTCCTATGGGGAATCTATGTAATTTCATGGGCACAGAACCTTGACTTTGCCATTGATGCAGTGATTATAGCAGAGACATTAGAGGTCCTGAAGTTGCTCTCAAGGCGCTTGCCATTGAGGAGGCGAGCCATTGGGACTCGCAGTTGCATCTGGACCCAGACCAAGGTTCAGGAATTTGGGGACTTTTTGGATTGGCGTTGTTTAGTTCTCGTGTATGCCTGTGGTGAAACATTGAGGTTTAATAGCTTCACTTATCTAGGTAGTGTAGTGCAGAGAAGACAAGAGGTTCCGGCCGGGAAGTCACACGACGATCGGACTGGCTACGGAGTTATGGAAGAATCTTGGGGTATTACCTGGAGGGACCATGTAGTACAATCAGAGGATTAACTCCATGCAACTGATTCAAGACCTATTAAACAGTATGATTATGAGAGCGAAAACTTCAGCTTTATGGGCACTTGGGCTCATTTCCTGGAGGGCTCATTGGGTCATCTCCGAGAGGGTAGGACACAGGCTGGAGAGACCAAGGGAAGTACTAGGGGATGGCTACGAAAATCTTGGCTGAAGCAAGTCAATCAGAAATGCCAAAGATGTGATGGGAGTGGGAAGGAAGGATGCATGGTGCTTGCTAGAGGGACCCCGGACGGTGGGGCAAAGGTTTGGCGCCGACCGCATTAGCGCAGCCATGCGTATGCCACCATTATGATGATGTTGATGTTGATAAAATTATATATATATATGTTTATTTAGATATGGACTACATAATTTTATTATTTATACTTATTATAATATATATGAACTACATAATTTAATTTATACTTATATATAATATGAATATTATATATGACTACATAAATATTATATATTATATATATTATTTTTTTTATTTATGAATGAATAATATATATATATATGTCTTTAATATTTAATATCACACACACACACACACCACACACACACATATATAATTATATATATTTATATATATATATATACATACATACATATACGTAATATATACTATATATAATATACATATATTTTAATATACATACATATATATACACATTCTATATATCATAAATATATTTAACATATTTATATACCATACATATATATATACATACATATATATACATATATATATACATACATAAGATATTCATTTTAATATATATACATACATATTTATACATATATATAGAATACATATATATAGACATTACATATATATACAACAATATAGAATAAATTTTATATACATACATATATATACATACTATATATACTTACATATATTATACATACATATATATACATACATTATATACATTCACTAATATATACATTACTATATATATACATTCATATACATATTATATACATATATAAATACATACATATATATATACATACCATTATATACATATACATATATACATTACATATATATATACATACTTATTATATACATATATATATATCCATATATATACACACATATATATACATATATATACATACATATATTTATACATTACATATATACATACATATATATATATACCATAATATATACTTACTTAGTATATACTTACATTATATAAATTACATATATACATAACATATATTTACTTATGTATATAATATATATATTTTATATACTTATGTGTATTCATTCATATAGATATATTATGTATGTATATATATATAAAAAGTATATATATATATGTATATATATATGTATATATTATGAGTATATATATGTAAATATATATATAGTCCTACATAATATATATATAATGTTACTTATTTTTATATATATAAATATATATATATGTGTATACAGATATATATATAATGTATTCCTAATATTATATTATATATAAATTATATATATAATGTCATACATAATATGTAATTATTTATATATACATGTCTACATAATATAATAATACACACACACACACACACCACTCACAACTAACACCACACACACACACACCACACACACACACACACAACACACACACACACAAAACATCTATAAACATCTTAAAAATCTAAGTAACCTTGTACTTAGATTGAACATGAATAAAACTGCATGTTTTATGAAAAAAAAAATTCTGTCTTTTGCTTGATCTAATTATGTATTATATTCAGTATTTCTAGTACAGATGATGGAGATTTAGAAATCTTCAAAATATAAATATAATATATATATATGAATATATATACAAAAGTATTTATATAAATATAAATAAATATATAAATAAATATACACACACAAACACATATATATATATACATATTATATATAAACATAAATATATACATATAAATGGAATCTTCAAAATATAAATATATATAAATATGAATATATATACAAAAATATATATATAATAAATATATATATAAAGATAAATAAACAATATAATATATAAATAATACATATACATATCTATATAAATATATATAAATACCATATCTATATAAACATAAAATATAGCATATCTAAATAAACATAAATATACATATCGATATAAATATATAAATATACAATCTATATAAATATATATATACATATCTATATAAATATTATATATATATACATATCTAAATAAATAAATATATATACATATCTATAATAAATATAATAATATATACAAATCTATAGTAATATATATATTATACATATCTATATAAATATATATTTATACATTCTAAATAAATATATATATACAATCTATATAAATAAATATATACATAACAATCATAAAATATATATATACATATCAATATCAAAATATATATATACATATCTATATAAATATATATATACATAACTATATAAATATATATATACATATCTATATAAATATATATATTAATATCTATATAAATATATAATATACATACATATAATATATATACATATATATATATATAAATATATATACAAAAATATATAAATATATATAAACATATCTAATAAATATTATATACATATATATAAAAGTATATATATACATATATATATAAATATATATATACATATATATATATAAATATATATATATACATATCTATATAAATACATAAACATATATTAAAGAAAGTATATATATACAATATATATATATACTTAAATATATACTATACAATATATACAGATATAAAGTATATATACATAATAATTAGTATATTTCTTTATATATCGATATACATATAAATATACATTTCCCAGATAAAAAAAATATATACCGGGTATATATATAAATATAAATATATATAAATATCATATTATATTATATATAACATTTTATAGTATATATATAAATAACATTTAATATATTTATTATAGATTAAATAACATTTTATATATATATATATATACTATATATTATATATATAATAAATATAATATTCGATATATATATATTTATCTACTATTAACATATAATATATATATATAAATATAAATATTTTATTTATTTTATGTAGACATATAGATATATTACATATTTTACAAAATATTTATTTATATAGATGAGGTATATTTGTAGATTTATGTTTTGACATAGAAATGATTCGATACACCATCTTATAATGTAAACTTATACATTTATATACTTATTACTTATACCATTCTTATAGTTATAAAACATATTATATATACATATATATTACTTACATTATAATGTATATTATATGGAGATCTGTTTATATTATTTGTATATATGTATATAAAGGCGTGTTTTGTATGCATGTGTATATATATGTTTTTTTATACATTTATATACAGTGCATACACACACACACATATATATTACATATATAAATTATATATACCACATATACATATATATTTATCATATATTTGTATATGTATTATGTATGCATAAATGTATTTGTATATATCTGTAATATATATAGATTTAGATATATGTGTTTATTTATAAGTATATATATGTATAGGTGCTTATAATAATGTAGGTTGCTATATATATTCATATGTATACTATATAGACATATTATATATATAGTTGATTTATATTCATATATCTTGATACAATATATATGTATATATATATTTTTTTATATTTGTGTATATTATATAGGTATAGTTATGTATGTATCTATAATTTAATATTATTTATATTATATATATAATTTGTTACTTTTATGATATATATATAAAAGATGTATATTTATCAAAAAAATCATATATAATTACATATATATACCAAATATGATTTATATATTATATTATTATATATATATATGTATACATATAAATTATATCATACCATACATATATTTATACACAATAATTATAAATACTTCATATATTTACATTATTTAAATATATATAGACACAAGATTTTATACATACATATATACATATACTTATATATGTATCATATAGTATGTGCTGTGTGTCTATTTATTTGTATATATAAATGTATATGTATATATTATTTACCATGTATATATATTTTATGTGGTATATATAATAAAAATATTACATATATATTTACATAATATATATAGATACATATATAATATATATAATCTATTTACAATTTTATTAATTTTAATATACATATTAAATTTAAACTATACATATAAATAAATATACAGATATAAATATTTATATAAACACATATTATAAATATATATAATATTTTATACATTAAATATTGATATATAAAGAAATATATATATTATAAAGACACTATTATATATATATATAAATTATATAAACATAAAATATATACATATACACCTAAAAACGATATAAAATATATTATAATATAAATAATTATGTATATTTTATTTTAAAATATATATACATATAAATTAACATACCCATATAAAAACATAACCCATATAAATATATACAAATATATAAATTTTATATATTTATATAAATTAAATATATATAAATATATATATATATATAATACTATATAATATATATTTATATAAATATCATATAATAAATAAATATATAATATATATATAATAACATATATATTATATATATATATATGTTTACAATTCATATTTAAATATACTTATTATATATACCAAATTATATATATATATAAAATATATAAATATATATATAATATATATATATATTGATATATTTTATTTATATATTTAATATAAAAAGTATGAATGGATGAAATATCTTCACTATACAAGAGATATATTGACGGTTTCGACTTCTGCGCAGACAAAGTCGAATCAGGTCAATACATTCTGGTATTGTGAAGATATGCCACTTCCCCATTCTTACTTTTTATACATTTGTAAACATGGATGTGGTTCATTATTTATATAGATTATTATATCTTATATATATTTTATATATATATTTATTCATATATATTATATATAATATATATATATATGTATACATAGAAATATATATAACATTATTACATTAGATGTTATATTTAAACTTATAATATACTTATATATATACATATATATAAACTATCTTACATACATATTACATGATTATCATATGTATTTCTGTTTATATTTATGTATATATATATGTATGTCTGTATGTCTGTAATGTATTTTTATGTAATATTATACATATATTTACATGCATTACATACACATGCATATATACAATACATATATAAATATATATTATACACATATACATATATATTCACTTATATGGTATATGTATATTATTTATGTATTTATATGTATGCATATTTATGTATTTATATATATATATATTTATTATTATGTGTATACATATAAGTATATATTATTATATGTTTATTATAAATTATAAGTATATATAAGTATATATATGTATATGTGTATAATCTGTGTATATATCTTTTTATGTATACATATATATATAAATATTTATATATTATATATATATTGATATATATATATGCATATTTATGTATGAAACTATAATTATACTAAATATTTATATACATAAAAAAAAAATATATATATATATATATGCATATACTATATATATATTATATGTTATATTATATATAAAATATATCATATATATATTATCGTTATAAATACATATATAATATACATATATATAAATATAATATATATATCTATATGATATATGTATACATATAAATATATTACCAATATACATTATATATATATATGTATCATATAAATATTTTTATATACACATATACATATATAAACACATATACATGTATATATAAATTATATATACATATTTATATATATATGTATACATAAACATGTATATATAAATTTTTATTACATATATACATAAACAAGTAATATATATAATTATATATATATTTTTTACTATATATATATGTATACCATATATAAATTATATATATATACATATTATATACATACATATATAACATTATATATATGTATATAAATGTATACGTGTCTTATATATTTATATTGTAAGTATATATGTTTGTATGTATGGTGTAATCTATTTTTTGTTTATATAATTTATAATATGTATATGAATATTTACTTGTTATATATATCTATATATAAATTCATATATATGTATATATTTACATATCTATGTGTTTGGTGTAATATATATATATAGATATATATATATTATATATACATATAATTATATACATATATTTAATGTATGTATATATGTATTTATCTAATTGTATGTATATATGTATATATATTTATGTTTATATATATGTATGTATTATGTAGATATATGTATTTTTGTGTATATATATATATATATATATAAATATATATATAATTATTATATTATATATACAATATTATATAAAATTAATATATATATAAATACATATATTTATAATCTATAATTCTATAAATTACATTTTATATATAAATACATATATATATAAATAATATTTATATAATATACATATATATTATATTAAATATATATAAAATATATTTATAAATATATATATATATTAATATATATATATAATAAATATTATATATATATATATATAAATATATATATATATACATATTTATAATATACATATTTATATATATACATATTTATTTATATTAATAATATATATATATATACTATTTATATATATACATATTTATATATATACATATTATATATATACATATTTATATATATAATAACCATATTATATAAATATATATATATAAAATATATATATATAAATATATATATATACATATTTACATATAACATATTCTATATACTATACATATTTATATCTTATACATATACTTATATATGAAAATTTATATATATAAATATATAGATATATTTATATAAATATATATTATAACTATTATTATAAAAATATATTATCTATAAATTATATATAATATAAATATGTAATATATAAATATATATATGTTATATATAAATATATACTATATTATATGTATATATAAATAAAAATATAAATATATATATATATATGTATATATATAACTATATATCTCTAAATATATATCGATATATTATATATATGTATATAAATAATTATGTATTATATTTATATGTATCATAAATATTATTGATATATATGTATATAATAAATAAAATATATTTATTATGTATATATAAATATTATATATTATATATATATGTATATATAATTATTTATATATATATATATATATGTATATATACTATTATATATAAATATATATTTATTAAATATATATATATATTAAATATATCTAGATATAAATTTATGTATAATATATATAATAAATATATATATATATAAAATATATTTATAAATATATATATTATATATATTAATTATATATATATTATATTTAATTATATTTATTAAATATATATATAAAATATATATATATATCAATTTTATATATATATTTATATATAAAAATTATATATATATATATATTTAAAAATTATAAATATAAATATATAAAATATATATATATATAGATATATAAAAATTTATGATATAATAAATATATATATATTAAATATATATATATAAAATATATTTATATAAATATTATATATATAAAATATATTTATATGAATATGAAAAAAGGAGAATACACAATACGTGTTGTTACTATGGTTATTAAAAACCCACTCTGTAACAACTAGATTTAATCTTGTTTTACAGTGTGGGTTTTCTATTCCTATATAAATAATATCATATATACTATATTTTTATATATAAAATATACTATATAAATATATAAATATATATAATATATTATATATAAATATATATATAAGATATTTATATTATAATATATATAATATTATATATATAAATATATATTAAATATATATAAATTATATATTAATATATCTATATTAATATATATATAAATATTTATATAAATATATATAAAATATATTTATTAATTTAGTATAAATATATATATAAATATATACATAGACATATTATATAAATTATTTATTATAACATATATATATAAACATATTTGATATACATATCTATATTAAATATATTACAATCGTTATAATTATATATTATACATATCTAAATAAGTATATATATACATAATCTATATAAATAATTATATTTTTATACATATCTATATAAATTTATATATTACATATCTATAAAATATATATATATATACATATCTAGATAAATATATTATATATACATATCTATATAAATCATTTATATATAAATATCTAATATTAAATATATATATACATATCTTTTTTAAATATATTTATTCTTATAAATATAAATATATATTCCATATCAATATAATTATATATACATATCGATATAATATATTTATACATATCTATATAAAATATATATATACTTATCTTTATAATATTTCTATACATATATTTATAAATATATATATTTTACTTAGTATATATAAATATATATTAAATATATATAATATTATAAATATTTATTACTTATATTTTTAAAATATATATTTAATTTATATATAAATATATATATACTATATATATATATAATATATAAAATATATATATAAAATATATTTATACATTATATATATATAAATATATATTATACATATATTTATAAATATATATATCTTATTTATATTTAATATAGATATTATATAGATTATAAAATATATCATATACATATATATATATATTATAATTATTATACATTTTAGTCATATTATATATTATAATTATATATATACATATATATATATAAAATATATATACAATATAATTATATATTGATGTGTGTGTGTGTGGTGTGTGTGTGTGTGTGTGTGTGTGTGTGTGTGTGTGTGTGTTGGGTGTGTGTGTATGGTTTTGTGTATGTGATGTGTATGTATATGTATATGTATATGTATATGTATAATGTGTATGTGTAATGTTGTATGTGTATGTGTATGTGTATGTTATGTGTATGGTATGTGTATGTGTATGTGTATGTGTATTTTTTTATGTATTTGTATAATGTATATGTATGTATATATATATATATGTGTGTGTGTGTGTGATGTATGTGTGTGTGTGTGTGTGTGTTTGGTATGTGTATATGTGTATGTATATAAATACAAATATAAATATATATATGTATAATATATATATACATACACACACACACATAAATATTATAAATATATATATATATATATATGTAGTATAAAAATAAATAACCACAATGCAAAAACTAGATTTATTTGAAATGAGATATAGTTTTGAGATCAACCTGGATCCATCTTAAGGGTCTTTATATATAACACTAATACATTATATACTATATAGTGAATATATAAGTAATGATGTTCAAATACATATACCATATACAAATTTAACATATAGATGTATGTTTATGTATAAATATGTTACATATATATATGTACATAATTTTTACCTATATACATATATTATATATGTTAAATATGTATTTATATATATATTTATATATGTATAAATATGTATATTTATTATTATATATATGTATTTGTATATATATGTATGTAAATCTTTTAGTATATAGATACTTTTTATTATATATACATATATACTATCTATATACATACAGATCATATATTTTTATCGTATACATACTGATACATTAACATTTATTATATATAAATATATACGCTATATATACTTTTATATTTATATTGTATATATTATATCTAACATACTGGATTCATTTTAATTTTTTATATTCATATATACTTATATATATATTCTGATATTATATAATTATATATATATATTTTTATTAATTATATTTATATAATTAATATATATAATTATATTTATATATACTTTTATATAATATATACACTAGATATTATATACTTATATATTATACTTATATATATTTACTTTATAGTCTATACTTATATATATTTTCTTTATATATCATAGTATATATTTTATATACTTGTATAACATATATACTTGTATATTTAAAAATAATTTTATTGAATATATATATATTTAGATTCAAAAACAAGAGGAATGGGCCTCGAGCAATAATTATCCTGAGTTACGAAAAGTGGTCTTCTTGGTTGACTATTTTTTTACAATCAATAATCTCTCTAATTTAATGATTTTTAATAAGTCATATAGATAGTGTGATAAAACTTCATAACTAGCTTCATAATTAATATTGATATTTATAATTTCTAAGTAAATTACAGACATATTTTAGTTTGCACCCTGGAGTAAACCTACAATTCACTGGCCACAAAATTGTTTTATGTCTGGTATCTCTAGCTCCCCGCTGTCCCAGGTTTCGCAAAGTGTGTGACGATTTAGCCTAGCTAGCCACACGAATGCTAGGCCTACGTACACAAGGCGTAGGTTATTAAGCAAATCAAACAACTCCCACCCACTGGTCATAGATAAAACCATCCTCATTAACCATCCATTTCCATAAAAAAAAAATCTTCATTGTGGGAATTTTCTATTTACCTACAGTTAGGGCAATGTCTACTAAATATAAAAATATATACATATTAATCTATAAACTCCCTTTTCATGATTTCAACCCTGGTTTGTCCTTAGTTCAAAATCAATGTCAGGTAACAGTTTGAAACTGCACAATACCATACCATGCCGAGTCAGTGCGCAGAAAATGAACGATAACACTTTCTAGCTGCTTCAAAATGCCATTTAAATACATCAATAAGAGATACCTACAGGAACTGATTAAACATGGCACCCTTCATTGAAACAGGCATCCTCCGGAACAAGTGAACTTCCTTCCACCATGTGAAGTAGAGCTTATAGACGTCAAAGGCTCTTTGTCTATCTACTGCCCCAGCTCAGGAAACAATTGTTGACAGAGTAAGCATAATCCGTCATGCAGAGCGTGTTACTGTCACCACATATAACATTGAAGTCCGTTCGGCGCTTTTTCGAAATTCCTCTCTTGATTACTAACGCGCTGAATGTCTGTCGGTCCTTGCACTGTGATAAGCTGCAAATACCATTAACAATTATCCTTTTGTTCAAACTTAACAACTAAAGCCCTTGTTTTAACCAGAAAAAATATTTCCGGAACCTAGCAAACGAAACCCGAGGTGTAAACCAAGTAAAAAAAAAAACATTGTAAATACCGTAAGATATTCCTTGAAAAATCAAGTTAAGAACACGAAAATAAACAAAGCCATCGTTTCTTTTTATGAAGGAAGAGAAAATGTTTGATGAATTCGCTTCATCTGCAAAATTACCGACGGTCCAATGCATGGAACGTTATGATGTTTCGTTCCATAGCAAACGATGGACAAATTTTTACCGCGCAATCGTTGTTGCTGACAGTATTCGTTGTTTGTAGAGGCGCGTTTTGGAACGAGAACGAAACCAAGCTAAGGGCTTGGCACGGTTTGCTTCGTCCATTTCCGAAATTTCGTAAAAAAAAAAAAAAAAAAAAAAAAAAAAAAAAAATACACTCCAACAACCAACTTTCCTACCGTATAAAAAACATGTATCGCAACCTGTGATGTTGCAGTTTATAGTGGGTACAAGAAATCTGGAAATACAGACGATCTGCTAGTAATTAAGTGAATTTAGAACATCTCTCCTTTCCTTTTATGATATTTATATCATATCTAAAATATTTAACATATCCATATATTATATATAATATATATAACTTACTTACACATACACATATCCATACCCACATATACAGACACATATCATACAAACACAACACACACACAACACACACAACACACACACACACACATATATATATATATATTATATATATAGATATACATATATGTATGTTTATATATAATACATACACACACACAGACACCACACACACACTTATGTATTGTATGGATGGATGTATGTTATAATACGTTTTATATATATATATAATTATATATTCATAAATGTATGGTTAATGTTCTAGAATAGCGTCTCTAAACCGACCACGATGTTTTTTATTCCTCTCCTTCTTATTTTCTAAATATATCGAATTCAGCCGCGAAAACCACCCAATGTTGTGAGGAAATTGCTGGGTAAAATATGACTATCATAGCCACTATATTGTCTTATGCAGAGGTCTGTCTCCTGCGACCCCGCCACACCACCCCCGCCCACACACAGGCGGGACTGACTGACGAGCGTCGACGCTTCGCATATCGGCAGCCTCCCAGAGGAGGCCGTATGGGGCTCATGCCCCCTACATAAACAATATAGAAACTGATTATATTATATATAATATATATATATATAGATATAAATATAAATATCAATTCATATTTTACCCTAATTTCCCTCTTGAACCTTCCATGCCCTCCCCTGCCATTGGATTGGCCAAAAATCGGTTAAGCGACGCTATTCAAGAACATTACCATATATCTATCTATATAGATAGTAAATAAATAATATACATAATATTTATACATATTTATACACATCCAAACACACACACACACATCACACACACACACAAGGAACACACCACACACACACACACAATATATAATATATATATGTATATATAATGCATAAATAATACATTTATAATATATATGTATGTGTGTGTGTCTATTTATATGTATATATAAATGTATATGTATATATATATTTACATGTATATATATCTATATGTGTATATATAAATAAAAATATACATATATATACATAAATATATATAGATACATATAAATA
>NC_061845.1:20006839-20021839 GCF_019202785.1 Penaeus chinensis
CTTCCTGCACGTAGTTCTTCATGGTGCCGTTTTCCAGACAGTCTGATCCTGGCAAGGTCGCCAATGTCAGGGTTCGATTTAAGAGTCAGAGCGGTTAGGTCAACGGAAACACACCAGAGGAAACATATATAAACATATATATATATATATATATATATATATATATATACATATATACATATATATATGTGTGTGTGTGTGTGTGTATGAATATGTATTTATATATATATATATATATATATATATATATATATATATATATATATATGTGTGTGTGTGTGTGTGTGTGTGTGTGTGTGTGTGTGTGTGTGTGTGTGTATGAATATGTATTTATATATATATGTATGTGTGTGTCTGTGTATTTTATATATGTATATATATATGTATATATATATGTATGTATGTATGTATGTGTGTGTGTGTGTGTCTGTGTGTATGTAGTATTAGAACATTGTCAATTAGTATGAAACAGTCGTCAAAACCTAGGCTGACATGGTTAACCTAATTTGATTAAGATTTTATATAACCTGGTTTGGCTAAAGAAAAGTAATAATAACTTGTACTACAGTAATTTACACGGTTATTTACATAATGCACATTGAAAAAATCCAATATATATTATACATATAATATAATATATTACTTATTAACTTACTCATAATGTTCAGATTGTTTCTGAAGAAATTTCTTATTAATTTGATACTTGTGTCCGTTTTCTTTCGCTCTGTAGAGGACGTGATGAACCCACACTAAGTTACCTGAGCTCGGACTAGGACAGTTTTCCCTCTTGACAGCCACAGCACTTGGCTCAGCACCATCTGTGGGCGTTCGTGGAGCCACCTGTGTAGATCCCAACCCTGGATCATTTTTATTTTTTTATTGTACTCTTATCTTTTACTTCTTAGCTTACTGTCTACGGCCTCTATTTTATACTTGAATTCCTTTTCAAAGATTAATGAGTTCCACTTATTATTTTCATCTAATTTTATTTAAAACCCTTCTTTCGACAAGACCAACAAGGTGATTTAAACAAGTCTTGTCCCCCAGGACTCGTGTTTCAGACTTTGATGAGCGAACACCTTGTTCTTAACACAGCAGCAACAAAAAATGTCTTGTGCCACAAGAGCTACTCTGGAGCCCGGGGCCTCTCGTCTCGCTTGACATTGTTGCTTCTGAGTTTTCTAAAGTAACTGAAATAAAGTAAAAAAAACTGTAATTGCAGAACTATGCGCACTTTATAGTGCTTTGCTAGCACCTTCATTGCACTTGTTTTTGCAGGTGACACGAGGCTACAGTATGCGTAGTCAGCACCCCACCTCAGACCCGCAGCTCTCTTTTACACCAGGGTAGCCCTTGTGGCTTTGACCCCTGGGTAGGGAGGCCCAGTAATCTGGGGCGTCATTTGGGCGCACTTTTTCTTTGGTCCTGAATTCTTTTCATCTTAATGTGACTTTCCTGAGCCTACCGGAGTTCCTCGTGAACTCCCGTATTCGCTTGGGGGGTTGGCATTGAATTACCGTCCTTCACCTAGGCAAGTTCGGCGGTAAGGAAGTGTCCCACACATAACTCGATCCATCTGTGGTACTGGAGAACGCAACCAGGCTTCCACTGGGGGGGGGGGGGGGGGCAGAAGACGGAAAACTGCCTTACTCTCTTAGCTATTGCTGTTAGGTTGATAACAAAAGTTAAGAGTTTTTTGTCGCTTCAGGACTACGATTTTGAGCAGAGGGGTCGGACCTGGTCCGATATTCAGTATGATTGATACCCCGGCTACCCCTTCTCCTCCTCAAGGAGGAGAGGCGACTAATGACCCTTCTACGACCAATCTGACTACGAACAACGGTACCCCCACTAATGACAAGACGAGACGACCAATTTTCAAAATCCCCACCCAGAATGCAAGGTTCGCGAATGTAAAATGCGTGAATAAAAATAAGTCGCTTTTGAACGTGAACCCCTTTATCATCAAAAGGGTCCTTGATGGTCAAGTGGACGGCAATTTTGATTTTGTCAAAAAATTGCGAGATGGAAGCCTTTTTGTTAAAGTACAATATAACTCCCAGATAAAGGACTTACTTAAGCTGACGCAAATTCATGATCTTCGAGTGAGAGTAACTATTCTTATTAGCCCAAATACCTGTAAGGGAGTAATCTTTTACAGGGATATGAGGACGATGGAAGAAAGTGAAATTCTCGAGAGCATGAAGGACCAAGACGTAGTGGACGTTCATTGTATGACCAAGAAGGATGGGAATGTGCGAACGAAAACTGGACTGTTTTTTTTTACCTTTGCTTTGAATAAAATCCCTGAATATGTCAATGTCGGTTATGAACGTGTTCAAGTAAAACCTTATGTCCAGAAGCCAATGCATTGTAATAGATGCCAAAAATTCGGACACACCTCATTTAGATGTATTGATAAAGAAATGTGCTGAAGCTCATGACGCCATCACATGTACTAACCAGATTTCCAAATGTGCTAACTGTGGAGGTCCCCATCATTCAGGATCTGCTGAGTGCAGCATCCTGAAGAAGGAGACTGGGACATTGGCATGTATGAGAAAGCATGAAGTTAGTTATACTGAAGCTAAGAGGAAAGTGGAAAGTTTGAAGTTTGTACTTTAACATAAAAAGAAAATTAAAACTGGTGGACAAGGAACTTCCAAACCCCATAAAACGTAATCATCGCGTCGACCATTATACAATGGAACTGTCGAAGTCTTAGATCTAAAGTAAATGACTTTAAATTATTAGCCTCGTCCTATGCTCCCGATATTATAGTTCTCCAAGAAACTTATTTAACAAACCTCGTCTCTGACGAGGTCGTATCGCTGAGGAACTACCATTTTTGTCGGAAGGATCGTGAGGGTAGGGGTGGAGGCAGAGTCGCCATGTACATCCACCAAAACCTCTCTTTTACAGAAGTGACTATTGATTCTACTTTGGATTTTAATGCTCATCATACGTTATGGGGTTCCCTGCGGGTGGATGGTAGAGGTGAACAAGTAGTTAAGTTGATTAACGAGTCTGATTTAGTCCTTCTGAATGATGGCAGTCCCACGCGGGTGGACGATAATACCGGTAATTTGAGTTTTATAGACATATCACAGCCAAGTGCTTGTGGCACACCATTGACGCCACGTTGGGAAGCGATTTTGATTGAATATTCATGTGGCACAGTCAGAGAACGCCTTCAGCGCCTAAATTTAACGTAAAAAGAACAGACTGGGTCGCCTTCACAAGGAGCGTCAAGCTCGAACTTGTTGGAGAAACCATTGATAATAAAGTAAACATTATTCAGAATTCGATTTTAGAAGCAGCTTTGCTATCCATTCCTAAAACTTCGACAGATAGCGTTAAGCATAGAGTTCCATGGTGGACACCAGATTGCCGCAGGGTGCTGTGCCTACGCAATAAGGCCTACAGGCTTTTCAAAAATAACATATGAGAACTTTTGCAATTACAAACAAGCAAGAGCTAGGGCTCGTAGAGTAATTAGACAAGCAAAAAGAGACTCCTGGCGAAGCTTTGTCTCTACAATTAACAGCAATACAAAAACATCAGAGGTTTGGTCCACTATCAATAAAATCAATAGAAAAAAAACGTCTTTCAAAATTAACAATATCATTGAAGAGGGTAACAATTTGGATTCACCTAGAGACATTGCTAATGCACTCGCCAGGCAGTTCTCTCATACAAGCAGCTCAGCAAACTACTATCACGCATTCCTGCCCATGAAGGAAGCGGCTGAGCTGCAACCTATTAATTTTGCCACAGGAGATGACTTTGATTACAATAAAGATCTTACAATAGATGAGCTTGTCCGAGCCCTAGAAGCCCGTAGAGGAACATCCCCAGGCCCCGATGAGATTCGATATGAGATGATAAAGCATCTTAATCATGATATGATTAAGTTGCTAGAAGTGTACAATGAAATTTGGAAAAGCCACACTATTCCAAACTCATGGCACTTCGCTAACATCATTCCCATATTGGAAGGAGGGGTAATCCCAGATTTGCCATCTCCTACCGCCAAATTGCGTTGACAAGTTGCTTATGCAAGGTCATGGAAAGAATTGTTAATAGGAGGCTATTGCATTTTTTAAATTCCAGTAATTTGCTAGTCGACGAGCTTCCGAAAGGGACGTCAAATTCTTGATCAACTAGTAAAGCTGGATAGTCATATTCAAGAGGCAATTGCCAAAAGAGATTTTTTGATTTCAGTATTTTTAGATATAGAAAAAGCCTACGACATGACATGGCGATATGGCCTAGCCAGAAAACTTTATGCTTTCGGATTACGTGGAAACTTGCCTTGTTTTATTCAAAATTTAATTTCTGACAGAACATTTTCTGTCAAATTATTTTCTGGCAATGTCACTTTTTCGGACATTTTTGTCCAGGCAAACGGGGTCCCACAAGGAAGTGTCTTGTCACCAACATTATTATATGTATGATAAATGACATCCTACCAGCTCCTCCTCGGAATCTTAAATACTCGCTGTATGCTGATGATTGTGCATTATGGCATTCCAGCAATAATGCAGAATTCTCAGCAAATCGCATCCAATTGGCACTGGATAGGATTCATAACTGGGGCCTCCAGTGGTGTTTTAAGTTTTCCACTAGAAAGAGTATTGGGGAATTTTTTTTTCACATAGGAGGAAGCCGAACATCAGGCTAACTCTAGAGAACCACCCAATACCTATTAAAAATTCTGGTAAATTTCTTGGGCTACTTTTTGATAGTAGACTCAATTAGAAAGACCACATTGGTCAGTTAAAGAATAAATGTCAAAGAGCACTAAATTTATTAAAGTGCATTTCTGGTAATAAATGGGGAGCTGATAGACAGTCTTTGCTTATGGTATATAAAGCCCTGATTAGGTCTAAAGTAGATTATGGGTTAATCGTGTATGGCTCGGCATCGAAAACAAGTTTGAAAGGTTTGGATGCTGTGCAGAATGCTTGTTTGCGTGTGTGTCTTGGAGCCCTGAAATGTACTCGGATCGAGCGTCTTGAGGTGGAGTCAGGAGTACCTCCCCTCCGACTCAGACGCGGCCAGTTAGCACTGACCTATGCCGCAAGGGTAATTTTATTATTTTTATTATTTTGATTATTATTATCATATAATTATTATTATTATTAATATCATGTTATTATTTTATTACTATTATTAATATCATGTTATTATTTTATTATTATTATTAATATCATGTTATCATTTTTATTGTTATCATTATTATTTTTTGTTTATTATTTTTTGTTTATTATTTTATTATTTTTATTATTATTATATTTATTATTATCATGTACTTATTATTAATATTATTATCATTATTATTATTATTATTATTATTATTATTATTATTATTAAAATTATGTAATTATTATTATTAATATTATTAATATCATAGTTATTATTATCATTATTATTATTATTATTATTATTATCATGTAATTATCATTATCATGTAATTATTATTATTATGTAATCATTATTATTATTATTATTATCATGTAATTATTGTAGTTATTATTATTAATATAATTCTTCTTCTTATTATTATTATTATTATCATATAATTATTATCATAATGTAATTTTTCTTCTTATTATTATTATGATTATAATTACATTATTTTACATTTATTATTTTACTACTATTACCATTATTTTTGTTTATTATTATTATTATCATGTAATTATTATTGGTATTATTATTATTATTATTTATATTATTATTAATATTATTATCTTGTTATTATTATTATTATCATTATCATCATTTATATCATTATTATTATTATTATCATATAATTATTATTTTTATTATTAGTATTATTATTTCCATTATTATTATTATTACTATTATTGGTATTAGTATTATTGTTACTATTATTATTAAATGATTATATTATTGTTATTACTATTTTTATTATTATTATTACTATTTTTATTATTATTATTACTATTTTTATTAGTATTATTACTATTATTATGATCATTGTCATGTATTTATTATTATTTTCATTTCAATTATTATCATTATTTTTATTATTATTATAATTATTATTATTATTATTATTATCATTATTATTTTTTTTGATCATGTAATTATTATTATTACTATCATATAATTATTATTATTGCTATCATATAATAATTATTATTTTTGTTATTATTATTTTTTTATTATAATGTAATTGTTATTATTATTATTATTATTATTATTATTATTATTATTATTATTATTATTATTATTTTCATTGTTATTATTATCATTATTGTTATTATTTTCATTATTATCAATATCATGTAATTATTATTATTGTTGTTATTATTATTATTATTATTATTACTATTATTATTATTATTATTATTATTATCATGTTATTATTATTAGTGGTAGTAGTACTAGTAGTAATAGTATTATCATGTCATTATTATTATCAAGTAATTATAATTACTATTGTTATTATTATTAATATTATTATCATGTATTTATTATTTTCATTATTGTTATCATTATTATTTTTATTATCGTTATCATGTAATTATCATTATCATTATTATTATTATTTTTATTATTATTATCAATATTATCATTGTTATTATTTTTGTTATATAATTATTACTATTCCATGATTATGATTATATCTATTATTATTATTATTATTATTATCATTTATTTATTACTATCATTGTTTTTATTGTTATTATTATTACTCTTATTATCATGAAATCATTACTATTATTATTATTATTATTATTTTTATTATTACTATGTTTATTATTATTATCACATAATTGTTATTATTATCATGTTATTATTTTTATTATTATTTCTATTATTCTCATTATTATCATTATTATTGTTGGGATCATGTAATTATTGTTATTATTATTGTTATTACTATTAAGAATATTATCATGTAATTATTATTATCATGTTTTTATTATTATTATTATTATTATTATTATTATTATCACTATTAATATTACTATTATTACTATTATTATTATTATTATTATTTTCATTATTATCTTAATTATTGTTATTATTATTATTATTATCGTATAATTATTATTATCATATTATTATTATTATTATTATTATTATTATTATTATTATTATTATTATTATTATTATTATTAATATTATTATTATTATTATTATTATTATTATTATCATGTAATTATTATTTATTATTGTTATTATTATTATTATTATTTATATATATTTCTTCTTCTTCTTCTTCTTATTATTATTATTATTATTATTATCATCATGTAATCATAATTATTATTATCATGTTCTGATTTTTATTATTATTGTAATATAATTATAATTTTTATTATTATTATTGTTATTATTATTATTATTATTATTATTATTATTATTATTATTATTATTATTATTATTATTATCATATAATTATTCTTATTATCACATTATTATCATTATTATTTTATGTAATTATTATTATTATTCTTATTATCATTATAATTGAACTATATTTATTTGTATTATTACCATTATCATGTAATCATTATTATCATGTATTTATTTTATTACTATTATCATTATTATTATTATGTGATTATTATTATTATTATTATTATCATATTATTATTATTATTATTATAATCATTACTATCATGTAATTATTATTATTATTATTATTATCATATTATTATTATTATTATTATAATCATTACTATCATGTAATTATTATTATTAATATTATTATCATTATTAACTTTATTATTATTATTGTCGAGTAATTATTATTATTATTATTCTCATATGAATCTACTTATTATTATTGTTATTATAATTATTAATATTGTTATGATTATCATCATTATTATTATTCTCATGTAATCATCATTATTATTATTATTTATTATTATTATAGTTATTATTATTATCATTATTACATAATTGATATTATAATAATCTTCTTCTTCTTATTATTATTATTATTCATATCATGTAATTATTGTTATTATTATTACTATTATTATTATCATTATTATTATTATTATGGTCATATAATTGTTATCATTTTTATTATCATATTATTAGTATTGTTATTATAATCATATTATTATCATCATATAATGATTATTATCCTTATTATCATATAATTATTATTGTTTTTATAATTATCATTCTATTATTATTATTTTCGTATCATTATTATTACTATTATTATTATCATATTATTATTATTATTATTATTATTATTATCATATAATTATTATTGTCATATAATTATTATCATATAATTGTTATTATCATTATCGTTATCATATTAATTTTATTATTATTATAATATAATTATTATTATCATATAATTATTATCATTGTTATTATCATCATATTATTATTATCAATATCATATAATTATCATTATTAATATTGTCATATCATTATTACTATTATTATCATCATCATCATCATATTATTATCATATATATATATTATTTTCATATACTTATTATAATTATTAGTATTATATTATTATTATTATTATTATCATATTATTATTATTATTATTATTATTATTATTATTATTATTATTATTATTATTATTATTATTATTATATTATTATTATCATATTATTATTTTTTTTTATCATATTATTATCATATTATTATTACTATCATATAATTATTATTATTAATATTATCATATTTTTATTACTATTACTATTTTCATATTATTATTATTAATATCATATTGTTATCATTATTATTAATATTATTATTTTCGTATTATTAATATTATCATATAATTATTTTTGTTATTATTATCATATAATAATTATTTTTATCATCATATTATTAGTTATTATTATTATTATTATTATTATTATTATTATCATCATATTATCATCATCATGTTATTATCATCATATTATCATTATAATTATTGTCATATTATTGTCATTATTATTTTTATTATTATTATCGTTATTATTATATTAATAGTATTATTATCATTATCATATTATTATTATTATTATTATTATTATTATTATTATTATTATTATTATCATTATCATTATTATCATATTACTATTACCCTATAAATCTTATTATCATATAATTATTATTAATATTATCATATAATTCCCTCAACCCCTTTCCCTCGTCTCATGTGTCTCCTCTCCCCGTCCTCTTTTTGCCCTACCTCTACTTCTTCCTCCCCCCCCCCCCCCTATTATTATCGTTTTAATAATATAAGTATTATTATCATTTTCATTATATAATATCATTATTATTATCAGATAGTCATTATTATCAAATTGTTATTATTATCATATAATTAATAATGATAATAATAATAATAATGATTATTATTATCATTATCATATAATTATTGATAATAATAATAATAATAATGAATATTATTGTCATATAATTATTATCATCTTTATCATATTATTATTATTATTTTCATATAATCATTATTATCATATAAGTGGTATTGTTATTATTATATTATTATTATTATTATTATTATCATATAATAATAATAATTATTATTATTATCATATTATTGTCATTATTATTATTATTATCATCATACTATTATCAAATAGTTATTAATATTATTATTATTATCATTATTATCATTATTACTATAATTATCATTATTATTATTATTATTATTATTATTATTATTATGATAATATCATCAATATCATATAAATATTATTATTATTACTAGCATATAATCATTATCAATATTATTATTATCATCATTTAATTTAAATAATATAATTATATAATTGATATTATATTATCATATAATTGAAATAATATGATTATATAATTGATATAATATAATTATATAATTGATATGATAAAATTATATCATTGATATGATAAATTTATATAATTGATGTAATATAATTCTATAATTGATATAATTACATAATTGATATAATATAATTCTATAATTGATATAATATAATTCTATAATTGATATAATATAATTCTATAATTGATATAATATAATTCTATAATTGATATAATATAATTCTATAATTGATATAATATAATTCTATAATTGATATAATATAATTCTTTAATTGATATAATATAATTATATAATTGATATAATATAATTATATAATTGATATAATATAATTATATAATTGATATAATATAATTATTTAATTGATATAATTATATAATTGATATAATATAATTATATAATTGATATAATATAATGATATAATTGATATAATATAATGATATAATTGATATAATATAATGTTATAATTGATATAATATAATGATATAATTGATATAATATAATGATATAATTGATATAATATAATGATATAATTGATATAATATAATTACATAATCAATATAACATAATCATATAATTCTCACATAATAATTAATATTATCTTTATTATCATATAATTTTTTTTGTTCATTTTAGATTTTGTATTTTTATCATGCATCTTGGTCACGCTCCTGGGAGGCCTGCATCTCCGGTGTTACTTAGCTTGTGAGGCCGTGTGGGTTCTGAGCCTTCAGCTCGGTCCGCTCACCCCCTTTTTCGAGGAACGAACGGGGCCCTCATTTTCCTTGCCCCTAAGCTTGAAGCCTCCCGCCTCACGGGTGGCCTCTTTTAGGTTCCTCTCTCACATAACCTTATACCATGCAAGGGAGAGTTCCGTTTCCATGGTTTACATGTACATGCGCAAGTGCCTGCACTTTATACGGGTATTGTACAATGGCCTTATGCCATTACAATTGTTTTCAGGTATACCACATAAATAAAAAAATAAATATGTACAAGAGAAAAACATCTTTGTATATCCTTCCTTAGCACGATGGTTCTTGTATTGGACAGAATGTAAACTGCTTAAAGATATAATATGAAATGTGATCAACTAAAACAGTCTATTATTATTTTTGATGGTTAATGGTAATAAGAAGTAAATGTACAGGACATCAAACATCATATAACACTATGGTAAAGTATTGTGGCGAAAAGGGTGGAAATGAGTTAACGATCAGGATAAGATGAATTAGATGTCAAAGGTTGTAGAGCACTGTAGGACAGAATGTTAGTGAAAAGGGTGTAGAGGGGGAGCAAATGGAATACAGTCTATAACGTGTACATAAACACGATTTGTGTAAGCCATTGAACATAGACCACGTGGCTCGAAATTCAGTAGAGAACCATCGACTCAGCGAGAACTTAGATGACGAGCTTATCTGACTTTGTTTGACCTCTCAGTCGTTCCTCAAGCAGCCAACTTGACCAGGTCTAGCTTCTGACCTCCTCAGGGATGGAGGGCAGCACCACGCGACCCCGCACTCAGCGTTTACCTTAGATTGCATTACTGTGTGATCACGGTATGTTATCAACAAACATGAATATCGTTCATTTATTAAGTATTTCATCATTTTTTCTCGCTATTAGAGATTTATATTGTTTCAACTACAACGAATTATACGCGTTCGTGATTTTATCGTTATCACGAATATCATTTCATTTATTTCTATTCTCATCTCGCATTTCCCGTCTTGACCTAACCTCGGTGTGAGTCATTAATCAGGGAACCCAGCTAGGCAGCTGGGTGACCTGACTTCACTGTCTCTCACTTCCGGTCGATCGACATGTGAAATGGCTTGAGAGACAGCTCGCTGATCCCATTAATTGGTAATTGATTGTAATTGTTGCACGATGGAATACGCGTAGCATCGTTGCATTGCTCATTTGGTGACACGTTCTATCGGCGCTGGAGCGGAGCTTGTAACGCGATTTTATATACAATCATTATTTTGATCATAGCGTTAGTATATTCCCCATATCAGAGTGCACAGGGATGCCTGATATAACCCGGGGTTGCGTTATTTGTTCGATTGGCAACTTTTGATTCGGTGTGATCCGCAGTTACATCCGTTAAATAATGTAGGACTAAGGTTTAAGCTGAATCGTTATTCGCTTATTAATCACACCTTTCTCACCCTCTAGAAATCGCTGGCATGTTTGGTTAAATCCCAAGCGATCGTGTGATTCGTGATAGATACCCGTAGGGCATGTCACGAGCGCCTATCACAGATTCACAGAAAAGAGTGGGTTTTTATACATTTTCTCGGCTCGTTTCGCTTCGTATAGTACGGTATTGTTGGGGTATAGACCCCCGTCGATGAAGTCTGCATGCGCAGTTAGACCTGGCTACCTCGGGAGATTTGCTGACCCCGAGAAGATTCGCTTGCGAGAAAGCTTGCCAATATTTTTCACGTCACCGTTCATTAGTGCGTCATTCTGTCGCATATCATTAAATGTTGAATTCAATGTAGTAGTTGAAATGATTTTGTATTAATTCCATTGATAGTTTATCGCATTGTTGGTAAAATGAACGTTAATCTCCATGTTTGGCATACATTTCCGCTGTGTGAGGTCACTCTCGCTTTCATTCTCACTGACGCTCCCTGTCGCTCACACACGCACACACACACTCACTCGCTCATCCATGCAGAACAAAAAACACTGAAATCTTTCATTAATAGGGTTTGCTGCTGTCGTAGTTGCAGGCGTAAAGATCTATGGCGTATCTGTTTTGCCCGCGATTTTGTCAGTCGTGACGAGTGACTAGTACACGATTTCTTATTTTACACACATTTCTTCTCTGTGTTACATCAATTGGTACAAGTAAATCCTTGCGGATTGCCGTTGTCGTTCCCCTTATTTACTCTCATATCTATCAGAGACGGTTGGTAATTCAAGCCAGGTCCTTGCGGATCGCTACTGGCGTCTCCCTCTCCTATTTTCTTCTTATCTTGTGAAAGTAAAACAAAATTTAAAAAAAAAAAAAAAAACACACGAAAATAACGTAAAATCGAACAAAAAAACAATCTGCAATTCAATATAAATAACCACCCTTCTACCTGAGCTCGTCAGCGCATGTATCAGCCACCCTGAGATCCAGACGAAGATTACGAGGACGTCTGGACGAGCACGCAGTCGAGAAGGACCTGGACGAGATCTGCAAGGCTTGGGCTCGTACGCCGCCAAGTTAGGACGGATACGAAGTCAAGGAGGGCCTATACGAGACCTTCGAGGACGTGTGGATGTCGAGGACGGACGAATTTACCAAATACCAGGACGACGAAGACGACAAGGACGAGCAGCCATGAAGATATACCAAGGACAGCGCACGCGAGAACGAAATGTCCAGTCAATCAGTTCCAGCCAAAGTTGGGTCACCCTTGAGGCAAATCTAAGGCGCCTCGAGGCGTGAGTAGGTTGCCAAGCAATATATATATTTTTTTTCTGTGCCGTATCAGAGCCTGACGTTGGCGACCATGTTTAATTTCATGGTTGTACAAGGGAGTGTCGAAGGTGGTTCCCGTTGCCTTCCTTCGGGTGATTGGAGAGTTCACCATCTCTCTTCCCCTACGACACCTGCGTATATGTCGTTTTCTTGACGTGAGATCGGACTCGAGCCAGCAGTCGGAGCGCAGGCATTTTTACGACCGCCACGAAGGGGAATTGAACTCAGGACCACGAGGGTCGGAGTCCAGTGCTCTAACCACTGGACTATCGCGGCAGTATACCTTGTATATAAACATGATTTGTGTAAGCCATTGGACATAAACATCGAAATCCAGTAGAGAATCATTGACTCAGCAAGGACTTAGATGACGAGTCAGAGTCAGCCGTTACAAACAATATAAAAGGAGGTGGGGATAAAGGTATTGGCCGATCAGATCAAATGGAGAGTATGTATCTGAGGAAGGAAGAGTAATACTGTATAAGGGAACTACAAAAGAGCTATTATGAAACAATCAAATGGTAATACAGTAAGAAACGATAGTTGTAGAAGTAGGAGAAAAATCCTAAAAATGAAATCAGAGATCATGGGAAGGTGGTGAAGTATCAGATAGAATTGTTGTAACATAATGGAGTCACGTGAGTATCTAAGTGGGGGTGCTAAGGATAATGGGAAAGGAAGAGGGATTGGTGATGCACATGGAGGAGGAGAGGACGGGGTATTTTTCGGGTGAGTGGGAAGAAGAGGGGTAGGGAGAACTTGAGGAAGAGGATGGATATCAGCAGATACTTTGAATGTAGAGCGAATAAAAGGATTAGAGGGTAAATGAGGAAGTGAATCGTTCTCTTAAGTCAGGTTTATGAACTATTGGATGTCTTCAAGAGTTTCTGGAGGGGAGTTGGGTGGGGAGGTCTGAGAAACAAAGGTTTACTTATGGGGAGGAGAAGAGGGAATAGATGTCTGAGGAGCAGAGGGACAGGAGGGTGTAGGAGAGGAGGAGGGAGATGATGGAGAGGTAAATTTAGATTGTCTGGTGTGATAGGTAGAGTATCCAGGATGTGGGGGAAGGAGGGCACCAGGGAAGTAGTAGTGACTGGAGAATCCGGATTTAGACTGGAAAAGGAATTTGACTAGGGGAGGGAGGTAGTAGAGATAAGTTGGTACAGGGTAAAGGGAAGAGATACTGGGGGAGATGCTGAGACTTCTTGAGAAGATGGGAAGGGAGGGGAGCAAAATACAGTTTTGAATAGGTAGAAAGAGAAAAACCTTATCAGCGTGCTTCTTGTCTGGCCTAACGCAGAGTGAGGTCTAGTTTGAATCTGAGAACTGCTACCTCAGATTCAAGCTTGTAGGCAGGGCAGCACCAATAAAATACATTATGGGAGCCACCATAATGGGCACACATGTGTGACTGAGCAGAGCAATTTGAAGGGCCATAACCAGGTTGGGCACATAAAGGGCAGTGGGCTGTGGAGCTGGGTGGCCTAAACACCAACATTTTTGACACTGACGAGGAAGAGGTCGATATTTTCGAACAGGTCAGGACACTCCACAAATATACTCTTCATTGGGGAGGTCATGTCTATGGAAGCTAATGTTGACAAAATTAGTGTAGGACTTACATTGGAATATTGTAGTACCACTCCATTGTCATTTTCACAGTCTGACATGTCCTTGTTGT
>NC_061845.1:20034339-20036839 GCF_019202785.1 Penaeus chinensis
ATCTTTAGCGTTTTTTCGATGACAATCTCACTGATAATATATAATAATTATAGTTTTACTCCATTTGTTACAATGGTTATTCTAGGTGTGACAGGCTGTGTCTTTCACTCTGCTTCTAAATTACCCCATATGCAAGGAATGGCCAGGGTTACCATCCACTGGTGGTTGGGAATTGAATATGGGTCAACAAGATTGCTAGATGAGACTGCTATCACTGCACCAACTGGTAAGTTTTGTTACTATCACTTTTGTGTTCCTTCCATTTGTATTCATTTTGATGAAATATTTTTTGCATTTTCTTTACCAATCCCACAGGTATGCAGATGCCCACCCTCCTGCTACCTCAGCTCACATGAGAAAGTGGACGCCCACATCCAGGCAGGAGGTCCTGGAATACCATGGGATCCGAGTGATAATGGCAATCTCCCCAGTTACTACTGGTGAACCAACCATGTCTTGCAGTGAAATGACCACAACACTGTCACTATGCTGTCAAGAGTCCACACCGCTGTCATGGTTAATGATAAACCGTCAGTGGTAGTGGATTACGTCTGCATGAAATATGTTGTTAGAGATCAGATGGTGAACTACTATCTGACAACATGGTTGGCCCAAGATCTGGTACAGGAAGGTCATCTTCTCTGACATGGCCTTAATTAACACCTAGCTCATCCATCATGCCCTGGGTAGAAGAGGAATCACATGCATCCTTCGAAGTAGGTTTCACCTCTGAGCTATTGGAGGACTTCAGAGAAGGGGCCGACTCCACCTGGAACAGCACTGCAACATAATCACCAGTTGCAACAAGGCGGGCCCTACAGCAGCAAAGGAACCCTGTCACCCAAATCCCTGATGGCAGGAGGAAGAGATCCCTTTGATGTTCAGGACAGGGTAAGTGGAGGAGCAGCAGGAACTTCTGCCCTGACTGCAATGTAGACCTCTGAGGCTTGACACACAGCCTTGTGGATACCATCCACTGGGATAAACAATTTTTTTTTTTTTTTTCAATAAAAACTCACTGATTTACCCTCACAACATCTTGGCAAATATGTTACTGAGTGTTCACTATGATTTCAATTAACTATTATATTGGCAAATTCAAGAAGTTTTTAACAGTGAGCATGTGAGAATGTAAAAACATTTGGCAAGCGGCTGGGTAGAGTCACTGAGGTGAGCACAAGAGAATAACCCCAAAGTGTGTGCCTGGCCCACAGAAATATGTGCCTTTTGGCAAACTGCACAGCCATCAAAAAGGACCACACAAAACTATCTTTCTTTCCTTTAGCTTAACCCCTTACTGACAGGTCACATGTAAAGCTGTCATACCAAACCACGTGGTCTGCGAGGTATGGCTATTTGTGCGGCGACGTGCCAGAGCGAAGAGTGAGAAGTTCTACATGCAGTGGACTCCTGCACCAAGTGGCTGGACATTGCCAGAAATCACCAAAGTTTATGACATTGAGAGATTTCTGATACTCGTCACTGAGGGGTTAAGTGTACTGAAAATAGCAATGCATACAAGCCTCACCTGCAGAGGATACTCTATCACAGGCAACTCTTCTGCACCTGGCCCAAACTGCTTGCGAACAGCAGAATAACGAACTGCAATGGTTAAAGCCTTTCTCAAGTGGACAACTCCAAACCCTATGATTCCTACACGTCCTACTGATAGGTTTCCTAAGGATGCACCTGTAAATAAGAACACTAATGAGTAATATGAAATAGTATTTTTACATTTAATATCTTCCTTAGAAAATCTTTTATTACTTATCTCACAGCATGAAAGGTTCACCAGCAAAGCACAAAAAACATGGAATATCATTACTAACTTAAAAACATACTAACCAAACCTCTTGTTGGGATCCTTATAAGGTGTTTCATACAGTCCTTCTGGTGTAACATCACCAGTTCGGTTAAGGAGATTATCACGAGGGATGGCATAGTGATCAAACATCATAACTCTGCAAGATCAGCAAAAATTACATAAAAGATCATACTTATTCAGTGCTTTAATCTATTATAGATATTCAAAGTATATTCATAATTGTCAACAAAAAAATAAGACAAGAATTACCCATTATCTACACCATTAAGACCTAACTTATGCCCCATGTCTACTATTGTGACTCCCGGGTAAGGCAGCAAGGTCTTGGGATCACGAAGAGGTACAATAAAGCAATGAAGGCCCTGGCAAACTCCATCAGGTGTGTACAATTGTGCAAAAACCAAACCATGGCTTGCAGTTTTCCCTAGAGCAGAGAGATTAAAGTTTAGCAGATTAAAGTAACAAATAACAGAAAATATCTACAGCTTTTGTGTGTGTGTGTGTGTGTGTGTGTGTGTGTGTGTGTGTGTGTGTGTGTGTGTGTGTGTGTGTGTGTGTGGTGTGTGTGTGTGGTGTGTGTGTGTGTGTGTGTGTGTGTGTGTGTGTGTGTGTGTGTGTGTGTGTGTGCGTGTGTGTGTGCGTGTGTGTGTGCGTGTGTGTGTGCGTGTGTGCGTG
>NC_061845.1:20041839-20051839 GCF_019202785.1 Penaeus chinensis
AGATTATAGATAAACAACATTTATAAAAAGATATCCCTGAATATGTGTATGCATATATGTAGATAAACATATCTGCAGACTAAAATTCAAACATACAATCCTAATCACCTTAAATAAGTTTAGGAAAAAGATAAAAGTTTTGGTATGGTACATAGAAATTTCCTAAATGTAGTTTGTCTAAACAATGATTTATGTGATTCATACCTCAAAATTCTTGAGAGCATCAAGATAGTGGTAATGCTTCTCTGTCCCTAGACCCATAATTCCTGAAGATATGAAATTAGTCAAGAGTCCTTTCCGGGCAGCTAAGGACCAATCATAACCCCCAATCACGATGTTCAGAGCTGGAGCCTGGCAATAGTTAAGGAATTTAGGGTGATATTCAACATTTGGAAATTTAATTTATTTTGCAAAACGTTGTTTTTCATCTAATTCTTAATTATTTTTTGTTCTAAATGAAATTGTATTAATTTACATATAAAACAATAATAACCAATATACAGTGCATGTAGCACAAAAAATCACTAGTACCATATATAATAAATGATCATACAACTAAAAGCAAATTCTAATACTAAAATAAAAAGTAGGGTTATTTACAGGATGCGTATGTACTTGCTAGACTATCTTACCTTTCTATAATCATACATGATCTCATCTTCATCCACAAATTCATGACTCATGATCCTTCTGACACGTTTGTAAGTTATCTGCCTCTCTTCCTCTAAAGTCATGTCTCCATCCCTATGCTGGAACACTGGGTCATTTTCCAAGAATTTGCAGGCTTTGTCCTAAAAAGAAAAAATATATACTGCCTACCTGTCTATAAAAACAATTACAAATGTTTATTAACCCACTGCAGCTAGGAACACAATCTCAACTGTAGTCTTCTTAGTGAAATTTGTTAACATTACTTTTGTCACTGCCTTGTGATGTGTGTTCATGCAACATTAGAATTAATGTGGACAGAATATCTACTGGTTTCAGTACAAAGCTCAATTTGCCACGAATTTTGGGATAGATTATGTCAGCCACTGAAGGTGACTGGGTTCAAGATTGCCCCATATGTCATGGAGGTGCTCATGACCTTAGGCACTGTTGAGATGTCCCTCCCCCGTGGCACCTCTAGATGAACCCCCAGATGTTTTCTATGTGGGTTATAATCTGGGGAATTCCCCAGCCAGTCCTTGATGTAGTCAACACCAACCTTTGCAAGCCAGTCCTTTATTACTTTATATATATATATATATATATATATATATATTTGAATATATACAAATTATATGATATATATATATTCATTTATAAATCTATATAAAAATCTATTCATACACACACACACACACAGACACACACACACACACATATATATATATATATATATATATCTATATAATATGTATATATGTGTATACAAACATTTATATATGTGTATATATATATATATATATATATACATATATATATGTGTATACATATATATATATATATGTATATATATACATATATATATATATATATATGTATATATACATATATAAGTATATGTATATATACACATATATATGAATATGTATATATACATACACATATATGTACACACACACACACACACACACACACACACACACACACACACATACATGTGTATATATGTATACATATACATATATATATATATATATATATATACATACAAACATACATATATTTATATATGTATAAATATATATAATATATGGAAACTAGGTACCTTGCAGTCCTATGTTGAATTGTGGAGGATCTTGGAGCAGCAGGAGACCCTAAAGGTACAAAGTCATGGCCCACTGGTGTGTGGACATGCCCTGGCTTTATAGTAAATCCTGCCCCCGTGCCCCCTGGGGTTAATGGGCGGCTGTGGGGGAGGCAGGCCATGCCAGTCTGCCTCCCCAAGAAAACCATACTGGCGGCAAACTGGCAACCACTGGGACTGGGGTAGGGAGCGGGGGTTACTCGTCATCCCATCTGCGTCCCGGCGGCCGCTTCCCTGGCGTGAGGATCTTGGAGCAGCAGGAGACCCTAAAGGTACAAAGTCATGGCCCACTGGCGTGTGGACATGCCCTGGCTTCATAGTAAATCCTGCCCCCGTGCCCCCTGGGGTTAATGGGCGGCTGTGGGGGAGGCAGGCCATGCCAGTCTGCCTCCCCAAGAAAACCATACTGGCGGCAAACTGGCAACCACTGGGACTGGGGTAGGGAGCGGGGGTTACCCGTCATCCCATCTGCGTCACAGCGGCCGCTTCCCTGGCGTGAGGCTTGTGGGTGATAGCCCCAGGGAACCCTGCAGGTGAATTATGGGACCTGCAGCCAGCCTATATGGGGTGGTGTCTGTTGGGGTGGCAGATGTGGTGCCCACCCGGAGTGACTGCCCAATGTTAGACCTCAGGCAGGTTGTCAGGGTGGGGGCTTAGAATGTCCATTCCTTGCGACAGGACAATCGGTTACCACTACTGTCAAGGGAATTGAAGGAGCTGAGAGTCAGAGGTGAGAAGACCTGGCAGTGGCATGATTAGTGTGGGTGGCTACAATTATTACTGGTCGGGCCGCAGTGATGGCCACCATCTCCAGGGTGTAGCCATAGCCATCTCCAACAGACTTCAACCCTCAGTAGTAGAGGTCACTCCAGTCTATGAGCGTATTATGGTATTGAGACTGAAGCTTTCATTTGGCTTCATGTCTCTTACTGCTGTGTGCGCTCCTACGGATGTATATAAACTTGAGGTGAAAGAGATGTTTTATGCCAATCTTGCATCAGACAGCTTGGAGAGATATTTGTATTGTTCTGGGTGACTTCATTGCAGAATCCGGCTGCATCAAGCTGGCTATTAGATGTCTGTCGGTCCTCATGGCTCAGGAGATAATGCTGACAGCGAGAATAGCTTCCTTTTCCATGACTTTGCTAGGTCCAGAAATTGAGGATTTCTGGCTCCTGGTTTCAGTATTCTGACCTGCATCGTTGGACTTGGTACAGTGATACGCGTAATGTGGCCAAGGAGATCGACCACATTCTCATTAGCACTTGTTGGAGGATCCTCCAGAACTGCAGGTGTATCGGAGTGCCGAGTTCTGTGGAACTGATCATTGATTAGGCTACTCTTCAGGTCCATTTTAGAACCCCCCATCACTCCAATGAACAGCCTTGGGTGTTTCATGTGGACAGATTTGGAAATGTCACTACGCATGCAGAAGGACCAAGCTACGTTTCCTCAAGGCACCGATACTGCCAGTTTTACTATATGGTAGTAAAACTTGGACGCTATCTTGTGCTTTGGAATCTCATCATGATGCCTTTTGTAACAGATCCTTGCGCCAAATCATGGGGTACAGTTGGCGAGACCATGTGTGCAACCAAACGGTTGCATCATGAGACCGGTACAGGACCTGTTACTTGCACAATCCACGATCGCCAACTCAGGCTATAAAGCCCCTTGGCTCAATTCCCACAGGATGACCCTGCCCACCAGGTTGTCTCTGTCTGAGACAACCCTGGGTCGAGGAGGCCTGTGGGACAATCGAGAAAGTCGTTGCTTGGGCAGATCGATCAAACCTGTCGTGAGGAGCTAGAGATGGGCCGGGCCCCTGCCTGGCGGCTTGCCATGAGGGACGTCGTAGGTGGAAATGAGGGATGGACGTGGCTATGTGCCCCTGCCGGCGTTAGCTCCCAGATATATATATATATTCATGCAGTCAAGACTGCATGCAAGCCCCATGCCATAGGTTCACCCCCAGCCTTTAGTAGTTCAGCAGGGATATCACATATATCTGTGGCTTTCCCATTCTTCAGCATGGAAATTGCCATCTTAACCTCAGTAAGGGTAGGAGGTTCCTCACTGATGGATGGGTCCAGCACTGGTATTGTGATACCACTTGCATCCAAGCTAACTATTGGAGGGTCCACCTGGTACAGCTACTCAAAATACTCACCTGATGAACCTCAACATGATTTGACATGATCAGTCCATCCACTGAGCAGATTGCAGTCATCTGCAAGGAGTTCAGTTTTCTCAAGAAATTGCATTTAACCTCCTCAGATGGTTCCTGATGAACTGTTCCTTGTCCCTTCTCAGCAGTGTCCGAGCCCTATTTACATGTGTGTGTGTATGTGTGTATATATATTTGTATGTATATATATGTATGTATGTATGTATGTATGTATGTATGTATATATATATATATATATATATATATATATATATATATACACATATATACACGTGCATATAACTATATCTATATCTGTCTATAAATATATATATATATATATATATATATATATATATATATATATAGCTACATCTTTCTATCAATATATATGCATATATAAATACATATATATATATACATATATATAAATGCATATGTATATTTATATATATATACATGTATATATATTATATATATGTAGAAATAGATATATATAGATATATATATTATATATATACATTTTTATATATTCATGTATGTATGTATATATGTATATAATACGTATGTATATGTATATATATATACACACACATATATATACATGTATGTATATACAAATATATATATATGAATACATGTATATATACATAATACATATACATACATATACATATATGAATATTTATATATGTGTATATATGTAATGTATATATATACATGTATATATAAATATATATACATAGATATATATATACATATACATATATATATCATCATCATCAATTTGGGGCTAACGCCGGCAGGGGCGCATAGCCGCATCCACCTTTTGTTTCCACCTGCGAGGGTCCCACATGGCGAGCCGCCAGGCAGGGGCCAGGCCCATCTCTAGTTCCTCATGACAGGTTTGATAGATCTGCCCAAGCCACGACCTTCTCGGTCGTCCCACAGGCCTCCTCCATCTAGGGTTGTCTTGGACAGAGACAACCTGATGGGCAGGATTATCCTGTGGGAGTCGAGCCAAGTGGCCATATAGCCTGAGTTGGCGATCACGGATTGTGCAAGTAACAAGTCCTGCACCGGTCTCACGGTGCAGCCGTTGGTTGGACACATGGTCCCGCCAACTGTACCCTATGATCCGGCGCAAGGATCTCTTACAAAAGGCATCAAGACAAGATTCCAGAGCACAAGATAGTGTCCAAGTTTCACTACCATAGAGTAAAACTGGCAGTATCAGGGCCTTGAAAACACGTAACTTGGTCCTTCTACACAGGTACCGACATCTCCAAATACTCTTGTCGAGAAATTTCATGACCCCTGCTGCCAGGCCAATCTGTCTACTGACTTCTTGGTCTGACAGCCCAGAGTCATGAACTGCACTACCGTGGTATATAAAACTCTCTGAGACTTTGATGTTTTCACCACAAGTACGTACCAACTGCATAGGGTCTCCTAGTAGGCCCCCAAAATCCTGGATCTTAGTCTTGGTCCAGGAGACCTCTAGGCCCAGGGGAATTCACTTCATTGCTAAATGCATCAAGAGCCGCCACTAGGGTTTCCAGAGATTCAGATAGAATGGCAACATCATCAGCAAAGTCAAGGTCTGTAACTTTGATATTGCCCAGAGTTGCTCCACAGTGACTTTGGACAGTAGCTCTACCCAGTATCCAATCCATGCAAGTGTTGAAAAGTGTTGGTGCAAGAACACAGCCTTGCCTCACACCTGAACTAACAGGGAAGAAACTCGACAGGCCCCCACCACACTTTACAGCACTTTCAGTGCCTGTATACAGGTTTGCTATTAGTCCAATAATCCTTGTTGGAATTCCTCTTAGTCTCATGATCTCCCAGAGAGAGATTCGCGATGCACCGTGTCAAACGCCTTCTTGAGATCAATGTAGGCTGCGGGCAGCCCACGTCTGAACTCACGACGGCGTTCTATAATGATTCGAAGCACCAGGATGCAGTCTATTGTGAATTCAGGATGCAGTCTATTGCAGGAGTGAATTCAGATTGCTCCGGCCTTTGGTGCCTCAACAGGTGATCTCTGATACGTCTCAGTAAGATGTGCGCGAGTACCTTGCCTGGTACACTGAGTAGTGTAATGCCTCGGTGATTGCTGCAGTCCCAGCGATCCCCTTTCCCCTTCCAGAGAGGGATGACCACACCCCTCAGCAGGTCAGGGGGAAAGGTACCAGTCTGCCAGATGGGAGACAGGACCACATGCAAGCCCCTTGCCATAGGTTCTCCACCAGCCTTTAACAATTCGGCTGGGATGCCACAAACACCTACTGGTTTACCCATCTTCAGCTTGGAGATCGCCCCCCTGATTTCGGTCAGGGAGGGTGGATCCTCGCTGATGGGTGGGTCTGGCAGAGGAGTCTCAACATTACCCGCATCCATTTTAACTGTTGGTGGATCAACCTTATACAACTGCTCAAAATACTCAGCCCAACGCACATGCACCCCATCAGGATCTGAGATTATCTGGCCACTTGCTGAGCGGACTGCAGTCATCTGTGAGAAGGGCTTGGAGTTCAGCTTTCTCAGAGCCTGGTAGGCAGGACGAAGGTCATTTACTAGGAAATGGCTTTCGACCTCCTCTGCAAGACTACTGATAAACTGTTCCTTATCCCTTCTCATCAGTGACCTAGTCCTGCGCACTAGAAAGCGGTGCAAGTTGCGATCCCCTGACAATCGAGCCGCACGACAAGCATCTGTGGCTTCCAGTGTCTCCTGCCAGATGGAATTCTGTCTTGTTCTTGGGCATTCACCAATGGATTCCTGAGTGCTGTGAGACGGCCAGAGATAGCCTCAGCAAACCCCCGGGTACACTCATCCTCCCTCAATCTGTCCAAATGAAACACCCTAGGGTGTTCATTTGGGCGACGGGGGGTTCTAAAGTGGACCCGGAGAGTAGCCACAACTAATCTATGATCAGTTCCACAGAACTCAGCGCTTCGATACACCCTGCAGTTCTGGAGGATCCTCCACCGAGTGCTAACGAGGATGTGGTCGATCTCCTTGGCCACTCTACCCATACCGCTGTATCAAGTCCAACGATGCGGGTCAGAACGCTGATACCAGGAGCCAGAAATCCTCAATTTCTGGGACCTAGCAAAGTCATGGAAAAGGAGGCTATTCTCGCTGCCAGCATCAGCTCCTGAGCCATGAGGACCGACAGACATCTCGTAGCCAGCTCAATCACAGCCGGATACTGAATTTAAGTCGCCCAGAACAATACGAATATCTCGCCGAGGACATCTGTCTGCCACAGATGCAAGTTTGGCATCAAACATCTCTTTCACCTCAAGTTTATATACATCCTTAGGAGCATATACAGCAACAAGAGACATGAAGCCAAATGAAAGCTTCAGTCTCAATACTATGATACGCTCATCGACTGGGGTGACCTCAACTACCGAGGGTTGAAGTCTGCTGGAGATGGCTATGGCTACTCCCTGGAGATGGTGGCCATCGCTGCGGCCCGACCAGTAGTAGGTGTAGCCACCCACACTAATCGTGCCGCTGCCAGGTCTTCTCACCTCCGAGAGAGCAGCCACCTCAACTCTCAGCTGCTTCAATTCCCTCGATAGTAGTGGTAACCAATCGTCCTGTCGCAGGGAACGGACGTTCCAAGCCCCCACCCTGACAGTCCGCCTGGGGTCTAACTTCGGGCAGTCACTCCGGGTGGGAGCCACCAATGCCACCCCTACCGACGCCACCCCATATAGAGGAGGTTGGCTGGCTGCAGGCCCCATAATCCACCTACAGGGCTCCCTGGGGCTTTCCCCCACAAGCATCACGCCAGGTTGGCGGCCGCTGGGACCCAGCTGGGATGGAGGGTAACCCCCCCTCCCCACCTGAGTCCCAGCGGTCGCCAACCCAGAGGGACCCACAGCCAGCCGTACTTGCTGGGTGGGAGGGACTTTAGCCCTCCCCCCAGCACCAACAATTAAACGGTTTGTTGCCAGTGGTTATCTCGGGGGGGGGGGGGGGGGGGGGGCGACTGGCAAGGCCTGCCTCCCCACAGCCGCCCATTAACCCCAGGGGGCGCGGGGGAAGGAGTTAGTACGAAGCCAGGGAGTATCCACACGCTGGTGGGCCATAGCTCCGTACCTTTAGGGCCTCCTTTCTGCTCACGTACGAAGCCAGGGAGTATCCACACGCCGGTGGGCCATAGCTCCGTACCTTTAGGGCCTCCTGCTGCTCCAAGAGCCTCCACAGTTCAACCTAGGACCGCAAGCCTGCCTCCCCACAGCCACCCATTAACCCCAGGGGGCGCGGGGCAAGGAGTTAGTACGAAGCCAGGGAGTATCCACACGCCGGTGGGCCATAGCTCCGTACCTTTAGGGCCTCCTGCTGCTCCAAGAGCCTCCACAGTTCAACCTAGGACTGCAAGGTACCTAGTTTCCATGGGTGGCCACAAGGAGGCACTGCAGACATCTTGATGATGGAGAGGCTATAAATATATATATATATATATATATATATATATATATATGTATCAATATATAGATAAATGTTTGTGTATATGTGTGCATATGTGTATTTATATATACACATAAATATATTTATATGTATATATATATATATATATATATATATATATATATATAATGTGTATATATATATATATATATATATATATATATATATATATATATATATATATATATATATATATATATCACTCTGGGAGATCCTGAGACAAAGAGGAATTACAAAAAGGATTATTGGATTAATAGCAAGCTTGTAATCATACTGAAAGTGCTGTAAAGTGTGATGGGGGCATGTGTTCCCTGTTAGTTCAGGAGTGAGGCAAGGTTGTGTTCTTGCTCCAACACTTTTCAACATTTGTATGGACTGGATACTTGTTAGAGCTACTGTCTAAAGTCATTGTGGAGCAACTCTGGGCAATATCAAGGTTACAGACCCTGACTTTGCTGATGATGCTGTTCTTCCATCTGAATCTCTGGAAACCCTAGTGGCAGCTCTTGATGCATTTAGCATTGAAGTGAAGCCCCTGAGACAACCCTGGGTGGAGATGGCCTCAGGGACGACTTAGGAAGTTGTGGCATAGGCTGATTAATCAAACCTGTTGTGAAGAGCTAGAGATGAACCGGGCCCCTGCCTGGGGGTTCACCATGAGGGACCCTTATAGGTGGAAATGTAGGGTGGATGCAGCTATGTGTTCCTGCTGGGGTTAGCTCCCTGATGATGATGATGATGATGATGATACACACACACACACACACACACACACACACACACACACACACACACACACACACACACACACACACACACACACACACAACACACACACACACACACACACACACACACACACACACACACTAATCTATAAACAAGTACATGTTATATTGTATGTAAAAACTGGACCTACCATGAGCTGAATGATGTAGGGAGGGTCAAGGTATGCCTTCATGACTTTCCAGTTGAAGTTGGCACGACTCCTGTGCTGATCCAGAGGGCCAGAAGGCAAGTCTGGGATGACCTCATCTAGACTGGTGGGCTTCTCCCCTGACTGGTAACTTGCTGCGGCCTCCATTCTTGTGTATGTTATGCTGTGTGGTAAGATACAGCTCTCATTTCTTTGTATATCCTTCCTTGATTATTTAAAAACAATGTAAGGCAAAATTCCTCACTCATCATAACAACAAACACCCTTTTCACAGGGCTAAATCATCATGCTTGGTAAAGGCACAACCTGCATGAGCAAATTTTATCAGAATCTGAAATTTGAAGATAGCTTTGTAATACACAATACAAATACTGCAATGCATTTAAAACCAAAATACTAAATAGCATTAAAAGTCCCAGCATTGCAGATTTAACCTAATCACAATGGGAGTCCCAGTGCAATACCAAACACCATGATGTGTGTCAGGCTGTATGTGGTGTAAGCTGGTTCAGGGAAAATCAGAAGATTGGCAAATAAAAAATTTGCTCTTTTCTGCTTTCTTTGCTGTGGCATAAACAATTTCATAGGTAATGGGGCTTTGGCCTACTTTTGA
>NC_061845.1:20059339-20061839 GCF_019202785.1 Penaeus chinensis
CTCAACCTTTGGCGTATCTCCACCTCAGGCTCTATGGCCTTGGCTGATGGAAGCCAGGCTTCCATAATGGTTTCCCATGACGCTATATTTGACTGAACCAGGGTATCGATGGTAGAGAGATCTATACCGACTTTCTTGACGAGGTCTCGTGGAAATGGGCCTAGTGTCACCATTTCCATAAGGATGGTTCGGGTCTCGAGCCACTTTTGCGGCATAAATCAGCGCCTGTGGGCCGCATCTAAGTCATATTTGAGGTACTGACTCCATCTCAAAACACTCAATCCGAGTACATATCAGGGCTCCAAGACACATACGCACACAAGCATTCTGCACAACATCCAAACCTTTCAAAGTTGAGTTCAATGCTGAACCATATACGATTGATTTATTTTAGACCTAATTAGGTCTTTATTATTAGCAAAGACTTTCTATCAGCTCCCCATCTACTGCACTTTTGTAATTTTAGTACATTTTTATACTTATTCTTTAATTGACCAATGTGGTCTTTCCAATTGAATATACGATCAAATAGTAGACGAAGAAATTTAGCAGAATTTGGAATAGGTATTGAGTGATTATCTAAAGCCTGATGTTTGGCATCTTCCTATGTGAAAAAATTACCCCGATACTCTTGTGAAAAACCTTCAACCCCACTAGAAGCCCCCGTTATGAATCATATCCAGCGCTAGTTGGATGTGATTTGCCGAGAATAATGTATTATTGCTGTAGTACCATAATGCACAACCATTGGGGTACAGTGAGTATCTAAGAGTACGAGAGGGAGCTGGTAATATGGCATTTATCATACATAGAAATAATGTTTGTGACAACACTTCCTAGTGGGACCCCGTTTCCCTTAACAAAAATGTCCGAAAAAGGGACATTGTAAGATAAAAAATTGATAAAGAGTCCTGTCAGAAATGAAATGTTAAATACAACAATGCACATTTCCACAATACAAAAACATCACGTTTTCTGAGTAGGCCATATTGCTATGTCATTGTCGTAGGATTTTCCTGTAACTAAATATACTGAAAATTGAAAAAAGTTATTATGGCAAGTGCCTCCTGTATATGACTCAAGTTTTACTAGTTCATCAAGAGTTTGGCGTCCCTTTCGGAAGTCGCACTGCTCGTAAACTAGTAAATTTCTGGTATTTTGAAAATTCGTTCCATGACTTGCATAAGCAATTTGTTAATGCAACCGGGCGGTAAGAGATAGCGGTTCTGGGATTTCCCCCTCCTTTCAATATGGGAATGATGTTGGCAAAGTGCCATGAACTTGGAAAAGTCTGTCTCTTCCTAAATTTATTGAACATTTTTAGCAACTTAATCATGGCATCATGATTAAGATGCTTTATCATCTCATTTCGAATCTCATGGGGGCCTGGGGATGTTCCTCTACAGGCTTGTAGGGCTCGGTCAAGCTCATTCATTGTTAGATCTTAGTTGTAATCAGTCATCTGTGGCAGCTAAGCTGCTTCCTTGGTGGTCAGGAATGCGGGATTTTAATTGTCTAAACTGTTTGTATATGCGAACTGCCTGGCGAGTGCATTAGCAATGTCTTTAGGTGAAGCTAACTTAGTACCTTCATGAATGATTTAGAAGTTTTTTGAATTATTATTAACGTTGGACCAACCCTAGCTCTTGCTCGTTTGTAATTGATACTATTCTCTTAATGATGTTATTTTTGAAAAGCCTGTAGGCCCTATTGCATTCACACAGTGCTCTGCGGCAATCTGGTGTCCACCAGATCATATATGTAATTCTGAATATTGTATACATTATCATCAATGGTTTGTCGAACTAGTTCGAGCTTGACACCCCTTGTGAAGGCGACCCAGTCTGCTTTGTTTACGTAAAACTTGGGAGCTGAAGGCATTCTTACTATGTCGGAAGAATATTAATTAAAAACAAGGAGGTGAGTCCAACGAGTCGTCAATGGTGTGCCACAGGCACTTGGCTGCTGTTGAACCCCATAATGTATGATGAATAATAAAATCACCTAAAATTAATTTATTCTGTGGTAGACTCTCATGAAGAGCAAAGAGCTTATAATAAATTACTACATTATCTGGTAGACAAGAAACTGAACATATAGTCAGATACATGCAATTAATTTTTACTTTGCATACGACAAATTCCAAATTAGAATCAATAGTCACCAGTAATCACCAGTAAAAGGGAGGCTTTGGTGGATGTACATAGCGACTTCGCCTCCCCCTACCCTCACGGTCCTTCCGACGTGAATGGTAATTTCTCAGCGAAACAACCTCGTCAGAGACGAGGTATGTTAAGTGCGTTTCTTGGGAACTATAATATGGGGAGCATAGGAAGAGGTTAATAATTAAAGGTCATTTAATCTAGCTCTTCGACTTCGACAATTCTATTATACAATGGTCGACGTGAATATTATGTTTAAAGGAATTTGTAAGTGCCCTGTCCGCCAGTTTTTTTTTTGTTTTTTTTTTTCTGGGAGGGAGGCACCTCTTCTCCTTCGC
>NC_061845.1:20074339-20076839 GCF_019202785.1 Penaeus chinensis
GAAGAAGAAGAAGAAGAAGAAGGAGAAGGAGAAGGAGAAGGAGAAGGAGAAGGAGAAGGAGAAGGAGAAGGAGAAGAAGAAGATGAAGACGGGGAGCAGTAGTAGAAAGATGACGGAAAAAAGGAAGCGGAGCGGAGGAAAAAGTCAAAGAATAAACTAGGCTGTAACTGTAAGAACGGTCAGTAATAGAGAAAAAAAAAACTATAAAATACTATAAAGCTTCAATTTCAAAAACAAATCGAAGTAAAACTAAAAGAAAATTGCCATGGAAATTATCAACAACGTCCGATTTTCGAGAGCTGCCCTGACCTGCGCGAGTGCATGGCCGTGATGGGTTCCCACGTGTTCCTCCGCGGGTTGAACCGCTCGGCCGACGCCATGCACATGGTGCCGTCGTTGCCGCCCACGCAGTACAGCATTCCCCCGATGATCGCCGCCCCGCAGCTGCTCCTCCGGCTCATCATGGGCGGTACGGACATCCACTTCCCCACCCGCGGATCCAGCCTTTCGACCGTGCACTGGTAGTTGGTGGAGTCGAAGCCGCCAAGGGCGTAGAGGCAGCTGTCTGTTCGGTTGGAAGGAGTTGGGCCTATGCGGTGTTTTCGAGCTAATCAGAAACATATTTTTCGTCCAAAGCTGTTACATGCATTTTCTCCATGGAAGCAAAATATATAAAACGGAATTTTTTTTGTCCGGATGCCCCACACATACCAAGAACGGCTACCCTGCAGTAGCGCCTCCTGGTGGCCATCGCAGGGCAGGAGGTCCATGTGCCCGTGAGGGGGTCGTATCTCTCCACACTACTCAAGCAAGATGCTCCGTCGTATCCTGGAAGTATGAAAGCACAATGCCCTGAAAATATAGACTTGTATTCACATGGTTTATGCTACGGTGGTGATGGTTGTGGTTGTGGTGGTGATTGGTAGTGGTAGTGGTGGTGATGGTAGTAGCAGCAGTAGTAATACTAGTTGTTGTAGTAATAGTAGTAGTAGTACTAGTACTACAACTAGCAGCAATAGCACTACAAGTAGCAATAGTACTACCACTAGTAGTAGTACTAGCACTACTACTAGCAGCAATAGCACTATTACTAGTAGCAATAGTACTACTACTAGTAGTAGTACTAGTACTACTACTAGCAGCAATAGCACTACTACTAGTAGCAATAGTACTACTACTAGTAGCAATACTAGTGCTACTACTGCTATACCTGCTACTAATGTCTACCAGTGCATTTTGCTGTTAGAGATAGCTTGCTTGAAATCACATATTATTCACATGTTATTAATAACACATCTTTACCGGTGACTTCCTTCTGCTTTGGAAACAGCATTATAACACCAGTTTTCAAATCCGGATAAACTGACGAAGTTTATATCTATTGTTCTATTACCATACATTGTAACGGACTAACTAACGGCATTTTTCGAGACAAGGACCTACTATCAAAACACAACATGGCTTCAGAGGAAAGATGTCTACCGAAACAGCGTTATTGCAAATTAAATTTATGATAACAGATATATCTACTAAATAAATTTGCTCATATCTACCCGATAGCGTCAATCACGATATATTTCTGAACAAACTAATAAATCACAGAATCGATACATATTGGTTCAGAAGTTATTTAACACACAGAACCCAATCAGTCAAAATTCACGTGAATATATCAGCAAGAATCAAAATTATGCCCAATCCTGTTCACAATATTCATAAATGATCTGTTGTCCAAAGCGCAAACAACTTCAACAAATCTATAAAAACTTCGAAGAAACACGAGCACAAGGAAAAGGATATTTCGACATCAGTGATGAAGATTAAGATGATCATAACTATGGTAATGATGGCAAAAATGATGATAATAATAATAATGATGATGATAATAATAATAATAATAATAATAATAATAATAATGATAACAAACATAATAAATATTGATATCGTCTCTATTATCAAATACTGAATGTAAAAATCCTAACATTTGTTATTATAGCAAGTAATTGTGATACTTAGAAATATAATTTCTAAGGATGTGACTTAGAGAATATCGTACTTTGAATTAAATTCGTCTACGAAAAGGATTCAACGTCTGTGTTAAACGAAGGACATTTTGAAAGAGAGCTCGAGGCCGGCCGGTGAAGTTGCAATCTTGCTGGAATCTCCGTTTTACGCCAAATGAATTTCAAGGCTATCCCTGCTATATTATTTGTGAGGTAATATATATTTTTACCAAAGTAGACGTTGAAATTATCTAATGCTTCTAATTATAGGTCAAGTATTTAACAAAAAACTGTACCGTATTTTAGATCACGGATACCTTATATACTAGGTCGCAAAGCCATGCAACTATTTCCATAAATATTCCATTTTCTCTTTCGTGGATTTACTTTGTAAGTCAGGTTCTTGTGCTGAGTTTTACAGTAGCTAGCTCCTGATCTAGTGTTATTTAATATAATTATTACGCGCTGCGGTAGCAACACATAATAATTATATTAGA
>NC_061845.1:20081050-20083550 GCF_019202785.1 Penaeus chinensis
ACATATATATGTATATATATACACATATACATACATACATATATATACATATATATATGTATATATGTACTTATTTGTATACACACACACACATACATATATATATATATATATATATATATATATATATATATATATATATATATTTAACAGCCATTCAGTCCATATGAACTCGTACTAGTGAATTGAGATTGGCCTATGTCCTGCAGTGGAATGAATGGCTGTAAAAAAACAAAAATACACACACACACACACACACACACACACACACACACACACACACACACACACACGCACATGTACGTAGATATATGTGTGTGTGTATGTATATGCATATATATACACATATATATATAGATAAATAAATATATATATACTTATATACTTATATATATATATATATATATATATATATATATATCCGTATATATGTACATACATATATGTACATATATATATAAATATACATGTACATACATATATGTACATATATATATGCATATATCTATCTTTCTATCTATATCTATATAGACATGTGTGTGTATTATACATATATATTATATTATATATAATACACCCACGTGTGTGTGTAAAGGCTCTTTATTGAACACATTTATACATTGGTTAAGCAGTAGTAGTAAAAGTGGTGGCTTTGACCTTTTTTATTCAGAAGAGTGCAAGGTCTGTGGTGGTTTTGTTTGCGAAGTTCTAGCTCCGCCCGGGCCTTCTAAATATGGCCCGGCCTGTGTCAGCTTTTTACGGCTGTCTCATTGAGTTGTCTGACACTCGGTGCTTACCGTGGCGGCGGGATTGCCAACAGGCGCTCCTGCCGCCATGGTGTAAGCATTTCGCATAGCCTCTTTACCAGCACGGCGGCTGTTGTGGGCGGTCCATGTCTCAGGAATTGTGTATGGTCACAATTTTCTAGGTAGTGGACTAGTGTGGCGTTCGGCTCGCCGCAGTGCTTGCAGCACCTTTCATCGCGTTCGATTGTTGGGATAATCTGCCATGCACAGTGGTAACCTAGGCGCATTCTGTGAAGAATGACTTCGGTACCTCTGTTGCTTACTTCAGAGAGTGCCAGTGGTTCAGAGCCTGTGGCGTCTGAGTACCAGCTGGCCGAGGGGGAGGTTCTCATTTCCTCTCTGTGGAGCTGCCGTAGGAAGGTACGACCGACCAAGGCACACTTTTCCTTAAGTAATTTTCGGCTGGGTTTTATCGTCATGGGATTTTGGGGCATACCCCTGCCAGCGACGGCTAGTCTGTCAGCAAGCTCGTTCCCTCTGATGCCGATGTGGCTTGGGACCCAGTTGATGATAATTCTTCTACCCTGAGCAAGAATTCTCTGTGCCATTGTGAGAATCGTGGTCAGTAGGTAGATGTTGTCTGTGGTTGAGCTGTGCTGAAGACAGTCAATGGCTGCCCTGGAGTCTGTGTGTATGACCACATGTCCATCCCTTAGGGACGCGTGGCCTAGGGCTCCTATGATTGCAACTGCCTCTGCCTGTAGCGAGGAGGCGTTGTCTGTTACCCTCATGGATCGCGTGGCATCCCTTGCTGCAAAGCCGGCGCCTGCAGTGTGGCTCAAGGGATCGACCGATCCATCCGTGTAGTATGTTCTACTACCCGGAGGAGTGATGGCTGCAATGATCCTGTGGGCTTCTGCCTTTAGGCTAGGCATGGGGTATAGGCTCTTTTTCATTGACAGGCTCATTATGTTGAACTCTATCAGGCTCAGTGCCCACGGCGGGGCTTCGGCAAAGTCGGGATGGGGGGAGTCCATGCCCTTAGCAAGAAGCTGTTCTTTGAGCTGATGGCGTATCAACACCCTGGCTGTATGAGACAGCCAGGAGTTGTTTGCAACGAGCTCGTTGTCTTGTTCGAGGCATCTGACTAATTTTTGTCTTAGGCTTGTGTTCCTGGGAGCCTGGATGACCTTTGACAGGAATTGTGTTGCCATTAGATCGATTCGTGAGTCCAGGGGGAGAAGGTTTGCCTCCATCAGGAGGTTGAGGACCTTCGTCCACCTCGTGGCACCCAGAATGATCCTGGCAGCTTCATTTTGGACTGTTTCTAATTTGTCTGTGTGCTTTTTCTTTGCAGCAATTAGAGCGACTGAGGCATAGTCCACAATGGGCCGGACAGCATGTACATAGAATGATCTTAGTACTTTGTGTCTGGCCCCTATGCGTCTCCCAGTCATTGCTCTCATGACGGACAGTCTTGCTTTGGTTCGGTCAACCAGGTACTGGACCTCCTTATGGAAGGAGAGGGTCTGGTCTATCCTTACCCCAAGGTATAGGTAGTCCTGGACCCATTCTAATTCCACTCCCTGGATTTTCAGTCTTGTGCCTCGAACTCTCTGTCTCAAAGCCATGGCTTTGGATTTGGCTGCAGAGATCTTTAGTCCTGTCCTACAACACTCCTCTGACACGAGGTCCAGACAACGCTGGGCTTTATTCTGGCTGCGTGGTCCAGTGGAGGTGATAGCGAGATCGTC
>NC_061845.1:20093550-20098550 GCF_019202785.1 Penaeus chinensis
ATGAGAGATGAGAGAGAGAGACGAGAAGAGAGAGGAGAGAGAGAGAGGAGAGAGAGAGAGAGATGAGGAGAGAGAGAGAGCGTAGAGAGAGAGAAGGAGAGGGAGAGAGAAGGGAAGTGAGATAGAGAGAGAGAGAGAGAGAGAAGAGAGAGAGGAGACCGGTGGAGAGGAGAGAGAGAGAGGGAATCAGAGAGGAGATTTGATAACGAGAATGAGGAGAGCGAGATATTGCTAAGAGAGGGAGAGGAGGTGAGAGAGAGTGGGGAGGGAGAGGAGAGGGGAGGATGAGAGAGGAGAGAGAGGAGAGATGGAGAGAAGAGGGATGAGAGGAGAGAGAGAGAGAGAGACGAGTGAGAGAGAGAGAGAGAGAGAGAGGAAGGAGAGAGAGAGAGATGAGGTGAGTGAGAGGAGAGTGAGAGAGAGAGAGGAGGGACGAGATGAGAGAGAGGAGAGAGAGATTGGAGAATGAGAAGAGAGAGAGAGAGGAGAGAGAGAGAGTGAGGATGAGAGGAGAGATGAGAGAGATGAGAGGAGGATGAGATTGAGAGAGAGTGAGAGAGAGTTAGAGAGAGAGAGAGATGTGAGAGAGATGAGTGAGAGAGAAGATTGAGAGATTGAGAGGGAGAGAGAGATGAGAGAGAGAAGAGAGAGATTGATGAGAGAGGAGAGAGAAGAGAGAGAGAGATGAGAGAGAGAGATTGAGAGGAGAGAGGAGAGAGAGAGAGACGTGAGAGAGAGATTGAGAGAGAGGGAGAGTGAGAGAGAGAGAGAGAGATGAGAGAGAGAGGGAGAGAGATTGAGAGATGAGAGATAGAGAGATTTCGGAGAGAGAGAGAGAGAGAGATGTGATGAGAGGAGAGAGAGGCTGAGAAGGAGAGAGAACTGAGAGAGCGAGAGACTTGTGAGTGAGGAAGAGATTGAGGATTGGAGAGTGAGAGATTGAGAGTATTTGGATGAGAAGAGAGTTAGAGAGATCTGTGTGAGATGATAGACGAGAGATTGGAGAGAGACGAGTGATTGAAGAGAGAGAGTCTGTGGCGAGATGAGAGACTGATGAGAGGAGAGAGAGGATTGAGAGAGAGAGTTTCGAGAGAGTGGAGTGAGAGCAGAGTGAGACGAGAGAGAGAGTGAAAGAGAGAGTAGAGGAGAGAGAAAGAAGATTATGAGAGAGAGCGAAGAGAGAGAGATGTTTAATGAGAGAGAGTGTGTGATGATTGGAGAGAGAGGGAGAGAGTGGTGAGAGGAGAGACGAGAGATGGAGAGAGTGTAGTGAGAGATTGACGAGGAGTTGAGAGAGAGAGGAAGAGGAGAGTAGAGGTTTGAGGGAGAGAGGTTGAAGAGTGTGAGAGAGAGATTGAGTGAGAGAGTGTGAGTGTACGGAGAGAGCGAGTGGGTGATGTGGGAATGATTGAGAGATTGAGTGAGAGTGGGTAGTGTTGGAGTAGAGGTGAGTGAGTGAGTGTGATGGTGAGGTGAGGTGTGAGAGAGATTGTTGAGGAGTGAGAGAGTGAGATTGGGAGAAGAGGGTGCAGATTGAATGAGGCGGAGAGAGAGACCGGCGAGAGAGAGTCTGAGAGATGAATTTCGAGAGAGAGGAGTGAAAGACTAGATAGGGATGGGAGGGAGAGAGATAGATAGATAGGATGAGAGAGGGATGACGAAGAGAGCTCGAGAGATAGAGAAAGAGAGATAGAGATCGAGAGAGAGAGGACGCTAGGGAGTTGAAGAGATGAGAGGGAGATGAGAGAGAGACGGGGATTGAGAGAGGCCTAGACATTGAGCAGAGAGAGCGATAGTGAGAGAGATTGAGAGAGAGCGATTGAGAGAGAGAGATAGAGAGAGAGATTGATAGAGAGAGATTGTGTAAGATTGAGAAAGTGACCGAGATGAGATTGTGGACGAGATTGAGAGAGAGAGGGAGAGATTGAGAGAGTGAGAGAGAGATTGAATGAGAGAGAGAGAAGTGAATGAGTAGAGAGGAGAGAGAGACAGGGGAGTGGGATGAACGAGAGAGACGAGGAGAGAGAGAGGGGGAGAGAGAGGAAGAGATGAGAAGATGAGGACGAAGAGAGAGAGAAGGACCAGATGAGAGAGATGAGAGGCTTAGGATGAGAGAGAGAGAGGTGTGATTGTTAAAGAGAGAGGAGGGAGGTTGAGAGATGGCTTTCATCAGTTTTTTGCTTAACTCTTCTGGGTTTCGTTGTCGTGTTGTTCTCGTCGTGAATTACTTTTTTTTTTTTTTTTTATATTGCTCATCTTGATTGTGTTTATCTCCTTTCTCAAAAAATGTTTGTCCGTTTATTGTTATTGCTTGCTTGTCTTTTATCCTTACAGACGGTCTCTCTTGGCATGTTTCCAGCGCCTGTTTTATTCAATGTTTAGGTTGTTTTTTTTGTTTTCATCTATTCATTTGTGTGTATTTCTCTTTCGTGAAACTTAATATTTTGGGGTCCCGTCGTCTATGTAGACTCCCACAAACATTGATTTTCTCATTTGATAAGTGCAAGCAAGAGGAATGAAGACTAGATATCGTGCCATCAGTTTGTTTGGAAGCCTCTCCTAACTGTCTGGTAAGACTTAGGTTGACGAGAGAGATGGGAGGTTGAGAGAGAGAGAGATGAGAGAGACGAGAGGAGAGAGGGAGAGAGAAAGATGAGCGATTCGAGAGAGAGACGAGAGGACGATGACTCTGAGAAGAGAGGAAGATGCGAGGAGAGAGAGAGAGAGGGAGATATTGAGAAAGACGGAGAGAGATTGTGAGAGACTGAAATGAGAGAGTGAGAGAGAGATGAGAGGAGAGAGGAGTTATTCCAGAACGAGAGAAGTAGAGAGGAGAGAGAGGGAGAGATTGAGAGATTGAGAGAGAGAGAGGGAGAGACGAGAATGAGAGAGATGAGGGACTCGAGACGAGAGAGAGATTGAGAGAATGAGAGAGAAAGATTGAGAGATTGAGAGAGAGTCGAGATTGAGAGGTGAAAGAGAGAGAGTTTGAGAGCGTTGAGAGAAGAGATTGAGAGAGTGATGAGAGGGAGAGAGAGAGAAGAGAGAGAGAAGAGAGAGGCAAGAGAAAGGAGAGGAGAGAGAGGATTATAGAGGAGAGGGGAAGAAATTGAGAGAAGAGATGAGTGAGAGAACTCTGATTGAGAGAGGCGAGAGAGTGTAGAGAGAGAGAGATGAGAGAGAGAAACGATAGAGAGAGAGAGAGATTAACGAGAGTGGAGAGTGGAGGATTGAGAGAGAGTGGGAGAGGGAGATTGAGAAGAAGAGAGAAGATTGAGGATGAGAGAGAGAGATGAGAGAGAGAGCATGAGCGATGAGAGAGAGTGAGAGACGAGAGAGAGGAGAGATCCGAACCCGAGAGAGAGAGTCAGAGAGAGGAAGATCGAGATCCGAGAGATCGGAGAGAACGAGAAGAGAGAGAGTGGGAGAGAAGAGAGATTGCGAGAGAGAGAGAGAGAAGACTGAGAGAGCGAGAGGGAGAGATGAGAGCTATTAGAGAGATTGAGACGCTGAGAGAGGGTGAGAATGAGAGAGGAGCGATGAGAGATGTGAGGAGAAGAGATTGATGAGACCCGAGCTGAGGGAGAGATTGAGAGATTGAGAGAGGAGAGATTGAATGAGAGAGAGTGATGAGAGACGGAAAGAGAGAGAGAGAGAGGAGAGACGGGAAGGGAGGGACGGGAGGGAAGGGAGGAGGGAGAGAGTAGAGAGAGAGAGAGAGAGAGAGGAGAGAGAGGGATGGAGAGAGATGGTTGAGAGAGGAGAGAGAGAGACTGAGAGAGCTGAGAGGAGAGATTGAGAGACGGTGAGAGACTTGAGAGAGAGAGAGGGAGTAGAGAGAGGGAGTGATTGAGAGAGGGTGAGAGAGAGAGATTGAATGAGGAAAGATAGGGGAAAGACGATTGAGAGATTAGAGAGAGAGATGATATGAGAGAGAGAGACCGAGAGAGGAGGCGAGGAGAGGAGAGAGAGAGAGAGGAGAGAGAGAGAGGGAGTGAGGAGAGAGAGAGAGGGAGGGAGGAGAGAGAGAGAGAGGGAGAGAGAGAGAGGAGGGAGGGAGACGGAGAGAGAGAGAGAAGGGGAAGAAGAGGGAGGAAAAGGAGAGGGGAGAGAGAGAGAGAGAGAGAAATTATTGAGAGAGAGATGAGAGAGAGAGAGGGAGAGGGTGATGGAGATGAGTGAAGGAGAGAGAGAGAGGGGGAGAGGATTGAAGAGAGAGGAGATTGAGAGAGAGAGGTGAGTTTTGAGAGAGAGAGAGGGGGACGAGAGAGGAGAATGTAAGGGAGAGTTAAGAAGGGAGGAGAGAAAATTGAGAGAGAGAGGATTGAGAGAGAGAGAGAGTGTGGGGACTGGAGAGAGGAGAGAGAGAGGGGAGATTGAGTGATGAGAGAGAGTGAGAGGGAGAGATTGAGAGATTGAGAGAGAGAGAGGGAGAGATTGAGAGGAGAGGGGATTGAATGAGAGAGAGAAGTGAATGAGAAGTAGAGAGAGATGATGAGAGAGACTGAGACTTAGGGTGGACGAGAAAGCTGAGAGAGGATTGAGAGAGATGGGAGGCGGAGGTGAGAGGGAGGGAGGTGGGGAGAGAGAGGAAAAGAGAAAAGAGATTGGGAGATGAGAGGGGAGGAGATTGATGAGAGAGGAGAGACTTGAAGGGAGAGAGTTAGAGGAGAGATTGGGGAGGAGTTTGTGTGAGAGATTGAGAAAGGAGAGGGAGATTGTGAGTATTGAGAGAGAGAGAGTGAGAGATTGGTGAGTGAGAGAGGTGAGATTTAATGGAGAGGAGGATGATATGAGAGAGAGACGAGATGGAGGGGGAGAGAGGAGGAGGGGAGAGAGATGAGAGAGAGAGAGAGGGGGGGAGCGTGAGAGAAGTTGAGAGAAAGAGAGATTTGGAGAGGAGAGAGAGAGGAGCGAGTTGAGAGGGAGAGAGATGGAGAGGGGATTGAGAGAGGAGAGGGAGACTTGAGGGGGGGAAAAAAAGGGGGAAGGGAGGATAA
>NC_061845.1:20103550-20108550 GCF_019202785.1 Penaeus chinensis
GGAATCAGGGTCAGGGAGGTGAGAACAGCGGGGAATAGGAGAGTGCGAGGAAAGAGGAGGAGTAGACAAGATACGAAGAGGGCGAAGAAACGAGAGAGAATCAGAGGAAAGATGTCAGAGTGAAAGAAGTGGAATGGAGACAGAAGAAAGAGGAATAGAGTGAAAAGAGACCGAGATATTAAAAACCGCAAAGCATTCGAGTTAAAAGTAAAGACTCGATAAAATAAAACAGAAGAAAAGAAGAAAAAGAAGCATAAAATGGGCGAAAGGAAGAAGCAGGAAAAAAACCTGATTAATGCATGCCTGACACGAAAGGGGCGCCCGGGACCAGCCGTCTGAGCGATTCTTAACGATACGTCCGCCGGGGTCGGGGAGCAGCTCATGGGGGGAGGGGGGACCTAAAAATAGGATCTTTAAAATATACAGTTTTCCATGATGTAAAGTAGTTGGATCAGAATGTCAATCAAATAATCACCTTAAAAAAATATAATGAAAACGGTAGAGATGATTTCAGCATTAAAGGTGTGTATCTATCGCCGGCTTCACTTCCACTAGCTCCTGTACTTTTCGAAAGCACGAGCCTGAATGCACCCGGTATGGTTATAAAAAGAGATACGGAAACATCGTATATTTTTTTTCTTCCTCTCAAGATAAATAATGATGTCGATCACACTGTGATAAGGGTGTAAGTGTAAGTAGATATATTTTTACTTGTTTATGGAAACACACACTCACAAACACACACCATACAATTATTCTCTCTTTCTCTCTGTATATATTCACACACACACACACATATGCACACATATATATGTGTATGTATTCATATATATAGTTATATATATACATACATGTATATATACTGTTTATATATATATATATATATATATATATATATATATATATATATATATATGTGTGTGTGTGTATTGTGTGTGTGTGTGTGTGTGTGTACACAGGTATATATACATACATATATATACACATATATGTACTTATATACATATATATATATGTATATATATATATCTATATCCACATGGGCAAATCAACAAACGAACGTACAGAGACAAGCCGGCCGCCGTAAATGAACCCGCATTTACATAAATGCGAGAAAGTCCTGAAGCCAGGCTTACATGCAGATCCGGCTAAGATAGCGTAAATTCTCGTCTCATACTAATCAAAAGTCAGTATGTGCTATGTATATGTATGTATACATGAAAATAAGTATGAATATACACTTATAATTCTGGAATTATATTGCAATACACTTTCTAATTCCCACTTTTGTACAGATACACTGAAAAGTATCGTTAGGAGGGGTATCGAAACATTCAATAACGAACAGAACCTTATATTACGGAAGTGTTGGCATTTCTGTGCTCGAATTGGTCTCATTCTGATTCATAGTACATCGAGTAGTCATTCTGGTTTTCTTATGGATTCACAGTGGCACGATGATCTTTTTCACGATGGAGACATTAAAATAAATGCACGATAGCACTGTTTCCCTTCACACTGAAGGTTTAACAAACGCAGACATCGGCCGACGATTGGGAATTTCGATGCCAACGGTGGCTAGGTGGATACGCCGGCACAGCTTACAGATGCCACAAACAATCCTTGGGCTGGCCGTCCTAGATGCACAACTGAAGAAGACCAGGTAGGCATAGTGTGGCCAGGCCCTTACTTTGCTGATAAGCACTTATTATACATAATCATATTACTCTATATTACAAATGAAAACAGAAATTAGTTCTCATTATTAGCTTCGCAGCACAAAGTGGTAACTCTAACCTTACAGCCAAATGTATAGGAAATCGGGGTTGCCACATGTAGTGAGGAGTGATAGGAAAGACGGTATTTAATCAATTTTGTCCTTTACTTTCCAACCAGGTAATTGCATCTATGGTTGAGGCAGATCCAATTTGCAAGGCGCGATACCCACGATAACATGGGACTTTTATGTTCCTTAGAGACTATCCGAGGAATGGGTTTAGCACCTGCAAAGAAGCCCGAGATGACGCCTACAAAATATGGAGAGGATGATGGAATATGCCTTGGAGTATGCAAAGCCACAGGCCTTCTGGGGAAAAAGTAATGTGCGACGAGAAAACTTTTTCTTCTGGAGGTACCAACACTGCGAGATATGTATGGCGTCGACATGTGGGTAACGACACCTCCCCTCCTATTTTCAACTTCTCTTCACTCAATATATTGAAAAAAAAGTGTGTTTCAATAAAATTGAACGCTAAAACATTTTATATATTTATATTTGTGTATGTAATACATTGTTATCATTTAACAGATTTGAACGAGATAATGTGATCACAAGCAAGAGTGGCCGAATCACCGCAGAGATGCATGCGGGTGGTGTCAGGGAATTGACGTTTGTCGGACCTAGCCGATTTACTGGCAACAGTTATGCTGAAATCCTTGAGGAGGTCTTCTTACCAACAGTTAGGGCTAATTGCTAATTGATTAGTTACAAAGTATTAGAACATAAAATTACCTACGAATTTATATTAATTCATAATGTGCTACACATACCCAAAAGTACTGAGAAAATCAGGGGTACCAACAGTTTCCAGGCGTAAACAACTATTTCAAAAGTATCGTTGTTTGTGTCAAAATGTTTAGCATTATTTACTAACGATAGTTTTCTGTGTAGCTGTACATCCACTTCAAAGTAAACATAGCGTAAATAGTATCCTCATGAATGAGTCGAAAGCCTAGGTTGCTTGTAAAAGGATTGTGATTGGCAGAATATAAATTACCAATAAATGCATTGACATTAATTTTGGGAAACATTTTTTTTTTTTTTTTTTTTTTTTAATAAGTGAAGACAAAACATGTAGTATATATCAATTACAGATGCAGATTTCTTGAAACATAGTAACGCTTCATGATTTAAACATATATACATGGCAGCTAAAGCAAATCATAATCTTGGCGAAATCGCTGAGGCCTTTGTAAAGTCTCGTTGTGTGTGTGTGTGTGTGTGTGTGTGTGTGTGTGTGTGTGTGTGTGTGTAAATACGAAGTCAATATTTGGTGATAAGTTTTGAAACATAATGTATAATTTGTCGGCTATTCTGAAAGCCCTTCTTTTTATACTAAAACATGAGCATAATTTTCGCTATTATTATTCCGCAAGTCTTGGCGTTTCTCTGAGGAGACGCATCCACATTCGAACAGCTGAGGAAGAATATACACATCTGCTGGTTTCAACTCGAGCAACTGCTAGCTAGGTGGTTTCAAGGAAGGTGAATACCAAAGTCTATGAACCGACTCCCAATAATTATGCTGTATGATCTACCTTTGTCTCTCATGCATTTTTATTTTTCTCCTGTGTCAGTGTACGTATGTTTATAAAATATGCGTAGGTGTAGATGAAATTAGCACTCCTAATCTTTACTGCAAAGTCAAAGTTTTGAAAAGTTATTTAAACGTTTGTTTGTTGACCTTGGACTTGAATAGTTTGCAGAAACTATCTACAAACTTAAAACCGAAATTGTATATTTGATACTCTTTATGCTAATGAATATTCACAAGTTCCCTAATTTGTGGCTAATATATGTTATGTAAAAAAGAAAATATGTCCGATAGTATATGACGTCATAATGACATGAGAAATCCCAGGTGAAAGCGAGGCTGCCAGGCTGACACCTTTATCAAGATGTAAACAAGACAAGCTGATATTGCAAAATGGGGGACCACATTATTGAGATGAAGGGCAGCGATTTCCTTGTGAAATATCCTGAGAGCTAGGTATCTCCTGTTCGATGGTATAGTGTGTGAGAAGAGCACCCTGAACGACCGCCATCATTCAGCAATGCAGTTAAAATTCATGAAAACCTACAGCGTCCGATAACAGGCCGCAAACTACAAGCAGAAGAATATATCACAGAACGTCTTCAAAGAGAGATTGAACAAACGACATCGCCAACGTCACCCCCAATTCGCCCAGCAGTATGTGAAGGAAGGTCTAGATAACTGGGGAAGAGTAATAAGGAAAGAAAAGAAAAGAAAACAGAACAAAAAAAAGTTTCAGTGTGCACGGAAAGCCTCACAGCTGTACATATGATTAACCCATTATAGTTTGTTAAACAAATGTGATTTACACACTGTATATATGGAAACATCATACTTCATGTTTTGATTCTCTAACATTATTTACTTTTCAGATATGAAACGGCGAGTAGTGGCCCTAATATGTGGCGGTGGATGGTGTTGGGGAACTTGCCGAAACAGAAGAGAGATCAAATTTTGACAAATCTATCGCATTGTTAGAAGAAATGATCCTCACACCTTTACGCTGCTATACTCAGTAATTGTATCACATTTTGTTTTCAAAGAGAGAAGTCAAGGGTATTATATTATAATTTCATAAAGAGAGTATGGTGCACTACAGCAAATTTGTTAAAGTTATCTTTTCTCATTATTCATCAGTAAGTTAATCCCTTGCTTCCACAATATTATTATATTAAGGTATTAGGAGGTGTGCTAATATATCGATAACCTTAGCTATTAAATATCTATTATTTGTTATTCTAGAGAAAAATATTCATACTGATGGTAGTTTAAAAATTAGTCAAAATTAGTTTCTGATGATGTGTCAGAACTCCTTTAATTCATGATAAATAAACTTCGGTAAAGGCTATCCTTATTTACATTAGCATCCTAAATATGATGCTCTTACACATTAATTGATTAACGACCTCGGAAGTGTTTTGAAAACAAGCTCGTTACGAGAAATGAGAGTATCTTCATCTCGTATATGCGTAAGTAATTCCGGTCCCAGGTGTAGTAGATAAGTGGGACCTAGCAAGTGGACTGAAATATAATTCCGGAACCGTAACTGTATGCACATATACTATATGGATGTATGTTTGTCAGTGTATGTACACTCACATATGTGTGTGTGTGTGTGTGTGTGTGTGTGTGTGTGTGTGTGTGTGTGTGTGTGTGTGTGTGTGTGTGTGTGTGTGTGCGCATGCA
>NC_061845.1:20143550-20148550 GCF_019202785.1 Penaeus chinensis
GACTTTTAGCATTATCATACCTAGCTCCAGTACGTTTTCTCGTGTGAGGGACTACATATCCTGGAAGATTCAAATAAATCTGGCTGATTTTCGATATGCTGTGACCAAACAGAGACCAATTTTACCGTACAAAGACACTTTCAAAGTTGAACATTATTACATCTGTCTTGTCTCCTGCCTGATTTGAGTGACCTTCGCTTGCCTTACTCATTAACATAGAGATAAGACTGTACAGGCCGAAACCTGCAGAGGCGGAGGGACCAGGCGGTGGTGGTGGGAAGCCACGCGTTTCATTTTCGTTGGAGTAATCATTCCGCTTATTCCCTTCAGACGTAAACTTCCTATTCTTAGACTTTCTCTTCCTCTTTACATCACCCACAGCGAATGAAGATGAAGGATTGCGAGGCACTAACGGCTGCCCCGCTCGTCCTCTCTTGAAACCAAGTGGAATATATGAAACATATTTAATCAAAGGATAAGAGTAAAGTCTGCGCTATTCTTTGTGTTCTTGGTGCAACGCTACCACGCCCCTCTCGTGCATAGGGCTCTTGTCCACTCAAGTCTTGCACTCGCATTTCCCTGACCATTTGACAACTGGAGAATTTATCCTAGTCTTCAAACTATTGCAAAGAAAATGGAACTGGTCCAATGCTGCAATTGTTTCAAAAGATAAGACTTGATATTTGGCACACTCCTTCATCTCTGAAGTATCTTGGGTAAAATCGGAATGTGGTACCGGTACGGTAGAGTTACACGTTCAAATTTTACCTTGCTCACAAAACACAGTATGTTCAGTTTAAAAGTTTCGACTGCTTTGTCCCATATATTTCATCAGGGACTTTGCAAACTCTAATAATATGATAAAGTTTGCATTATTTGTTACCGATGGCAATATATGAACTAGCAGTTCATATACTGGTATACACAATATAAGTATGACTGCAAACTTAAAATTGGCAACCAAATGGGTAGGGAGTATTGTTCCTCTAAGTATAGATAACATCATAGGAGATTCATAATAACAATAAGCGCCAAACACTTTACATCGTACTCCTATATTGGATAATATGAACAAAAGAAATTTCATTTCTAATTTCTTTGGTGTGGAACACACATCGAAAAATCTGAAGTAAGATTAACTAGCAGCGTGTTACCCATCATTCACTTACGTGAAATAAAAAAAATAGATTAAGAGAATACGACACTCGGAGCGGCCTTCATGATAGCAATGTTAATGATGGTCTCAACAAAAATAGTTTTCATGACCTTCGAAACGCAAACGTTCTTCACCTTTCGCACTATCGTCTCGGTCTCAGGGTGTTATGGAACAGACTCCCGAAACCCACAGAAAAAGCCATCTGTCGCAATGGTTAAAAGTCATTGAAAAATTATAAACTTACAGCGTACCAAGAGCCGTTGACGAACCAATCACTCGTGTTCCTGCTATTGCTACTCTTCTCTTATTCGAAGTTAAGGTAGATAGGCATACAGACAGACAGACAGACATGTATATAGCTATATACTTGTATATCAAATAATATAGAGGTAATACAGTTTAAACTATACATTTATTAGGAAAGACATGCATAAAGAGACACGTAGGGATTAAACAGACATCGAATATGCTAATATTTTCCACCGATAAATACTTATAGATACATCGTCTACAAGTATATATGTGTATATGGGTAAGCTGTTCACACACACGCGCACACACGCGCGCACACACACACACACACACACACACACACACACACACACACACACACACACACACACACACACACACACACACGCACGCACACACACACACACAAACACGCGAGCCGTAAGGCCCAGGAAGCAAAGCTTAGCCCGAGAAGCTTGCCTTACCTGCGAGTTCATCCTGAGCTTGTTCATAGCTTGGAGCGCGACGGTGGCGTGGTCCGGCGTGGCGTGGAAGTGGTGCGTGAGGGGCTGCGTGGGCGTGGTCCCCGGCGTGCCCGGCGTGCCCACCTCGACGCTCATGGTGTGGGCGGTGGGGTCGGGGAGGACGGGGAGGCTGGCGGGGGGCGGGAGGGGGGGTCCACTGAGCGTCCTGCGGTGCCCCGGCAGTGTCAACCCGTACTGCCTCGGGCCAGTGATATGTCCCCTGGGCGCGGTCAGCACTGGGGGAGGGCTCGGGTTAGTACTCAGGTTCGGGCTGGAAGAGCAACAGGTGTCGCGCGAGGAGGGATTCATGGCGTTTTTTATTTGTATTGGTCGGGTTGGGCGAGGTATAGGGGCTGTTTCTAGGCTAGGTGAATGCGGCGTTGTTCGAGCACTTCTCACCACGCCTCTCTTGGCAAGGCGTTGTCACTTCAGCGACAACCCTCCAAAACTAAAACTAAATAACTAAAAAGGCAAAATGGCCAAGGAGAGGACAAAGTTAAACAACAAAATCATTAGAAAAAACGGGGTGAGGAGAGAGGGCATTTGGATACTGTTTTACGCCTTATTTCTTATTCTAGACACGGTTATTTACTACTTGCTCGGGCGCAGGAGCTTGCTTGCACTTCTGCTTGCTGGGCCGTTTTCCAAAAATGTTCAAGAGTGCTTCCAGACCCGAGAAAAAGTTGCTCAAGAAAACCTTATTGACTACTGGAACGTACCTAGAGAACTAAACAAATAAATGCATAAGAGACACATGAGAGACAGGTTCACATATAGGTCACACTACTAAGCTCAAAACTAAACATCAAAATCGTGTTTCATATCTGACAAGGAGATTCTCATGCTACGCCTTAAAGGATCAAGGAAATCGACGCTTCTCTTCCTTCCTCCGAGTCCGGTTATGAGACTCCGAGGGAAGGAAAAAAAAAAAAAAATCCTGTAGCACGCCCGGTCACTGTCACTTCTAAAACACTCGAAGCATTTCACGAAAGCGAAAGTGACTAGTTCACTTTTCTCGAGGACTCACTGTTCATCTTAAGGAAAGTCCCCAACAAGTCCCAGGGACAAAGGCAGCCTCCAGTGCTTAACTCTGTCGCTGAGCAATTGTTCAGGACCTCTAGAAAGTCTTCTTCCTTAACACAATTATTAAACAGAAAAGGTTCCTCTTCCGGCTCTTACCAGGACAAAAAAGGAAATAGATGAAACGAGCTCTTTTCTATTCACACAACGCGATAAAAAATACACAGAAAAGGTTCCTCTCCTGATCCTTAACACGATAAATAAAAGAAAAATTCCTTTCTCAGCACTCAGCATAATGAAAAAAGTTTAGAAAAAGTAGTGTCCACTTTAACACGATGGCCAGCATATGGAGAAAGGAATCCTCTTCACATCCTTAACACGATGAATGTAAAACAAAAACAATATACCATTCCTCTTCTACTGCTTGTCACGAAGGAGGGAGAGGGGAGGAGGAGGAGGGGGAGGGGGTTCTGCTGCTGTTGCTTTGGGGAGGGTCGGAGGGGCGATTGGGGGGGGAGGGGGAGGTTTTCTCGCGACTATTACATGCCTTTGAGCTCGACGTCGGCCGGATTACAGTGCCCGGCTCCCGCGCGCTTTACTCGGATATTCGCCGGGGACTCTTCTCATACTCACTGCCATCGGGTACTTCCATGTCTTCGGGCTTGCGCTTTCACTGCCCTGGAAAGACGAAAGGGAGCTGTGAGTAAAGATCTTGGACATCACAGAAATAAGAAATAATGCAAAACGATTTAAAGATATTTAGTATATACTTGCACACACACACACACACACACATATATATGTGTGTGTATACGGACTATATATATATATATACACATATTCATATATATATATATATATATATACATCATTCATATATATATACATATTCATATATATATATATATATATATATATATATATATATATATACACACATACATATACAAATACATATATATATGTATATATATATATATATATATATATATATATATATATATATATCTAGACACACACACACACACACACACACACACACACACACACACACACACACACATACACACACACACACATATATATGTATGCATGTATATTTGACGCTTGCATACTACTTTCTTTGTCTCTTACGACTTAGGATATCTCGGTAACAAATTTCGGTGGAAAATAATCTCATACTAAACTTTTAGACGTACTCTTGGTCTATATAAGTACTTACATAGACGTTCCTCTTGACACGCCAAGCCATTACTACCGCGGTTTAGCACAAACCCAACTCGACAGGCCTCGGCTTAAATTTTCTCTTATTCATCCCTTGAGTTTCACATAAAACAACAAAACCCAGCCTGCTCCGAGGCTACAACTTATCATCAAACTGACCGGAGGGACACTGCATAAGGAATTTAACATCATTATTAATTTCTTTCAGATAATTGTTATCCCTCTGGATGATCAAAAGGACAATAATGATATTCTTAAACAAAAACATGTCCATTTGTCCTAAAAGGCCTCCTAACAAGGTATGGAGCCTTCTGGCCTCACATTGAGAAATAAACTTCGTAAAATCCTTTAACTATGTTTTCCGAATACGATGCGATGATACGCTTTCATAAATCCTTGCACCAAATAGATCCCGTTTCCTCAGACCTGTCCAACATGAATTACCAATTCAACTGTACTCACAGTAGATTGACATGTATCTCCGAAATCCACAGGAAATCAAACTTTATGGCAGCTGACCTCACACACCCACACACACATATATGCGTATACTTATACATATACATATACATACACACACACACACACACACACACACACACACATATATATATATATATATATATATATATATATATATGTGTGTGTGTATATACACACACACATACATATATGTGTGTGTGTGTGTGTGTGTGTGTACATGTGTGTATATACATACACACACATAAGTATGGTTATATCTATAGATGTGTATATATATGTATGTATACATATATATAAGTGTGTATATAATATATATACGTATATATATACAGAAATATATATATTATATATATGTGTGTGTA
>NC_061845.1:20158550-20161050 GCF_019202785.1 Penaeus chinensis
ATTGCATCATGTAGTTTATTTTAACTACAGTAGTAACTTTTCGGTTAATGTTACCTTGTAGTTCCATATCTACGTGGAAAAGTAATATACAGGCGGGGTGGAGTTGAAATTAATGGAATAGGCTCAAGGATGATGCACTGCAAAAAGGGAGATGAGAAGGTAGCGGCAAGATATGGATGAATGGCTCGCTTTTAGAGAAACAGTTCATATTAAGTGATGTGAAATTCATGAAAGACGCTGTCTCGTCCGTGCACATTTGTCAGAAAATAATGGAGAGAGAGAGAGAGAGAGACAGAGAGAGAGAGAGAGAGAGAGAGAGAGAGAGAGAGAGAGAGGGGGGGGGGGAGGGGGAGTCATAGTCCGACGGATGAAGAGGGGCTAATATCTTCCCGCTCCGGAATTAAGCTAGAAACGTCATCCTTTACGAGGTTTCTCATTATATTAATGAAAGTCATTAGTGCGATTATAAAATTGTTCATTACACCGATCTATTTCCGACTAAGATGTCATAATCTAAAACTCGAATTCTAAGAAAATAAATGTCATTAATGCTTGCTCATCTATCAAATGTCAGTGTAATACTCCTTTCTCAATTTCTTTCTGTCCATATTTTTGTAATCATATATATATATATATCACAGGGTAAATTTTTTTTTTTTTTTTATGTAATCATGTATTGTGAAGGTCTTTAGCTCATATGGACATACAGACACAACCATACTAACACGCATATACATGTGACACACACACACACACACACTATCGAACACAAACCATCACATATTACACATTAGCGCAAACACAATTTCTCACTCCCCAACACATACACCTACCGTCTCCAGCCGCGGGGCTCGCCACTAAATCTCCGGGAATAAGTCTCTTTAGCTCCGTACAGGCCACTTGAGCTTTCAAGTTGCTCTCCGTCCCTCCAGGTCACTAATAGGATATAAGACCAGGCACCACCCTCCTTGGTCTTGCTACAGAAAGAGACTAGTGACACGAGTATCTCGAATACAGGATTCCAGCAAGGACTTATAAATAAAGACTTGTTTACTTTCAATAAAAGAGTCTGCAATACGCTGGGCCACTATAATCAATGGCAGCCCAAGCGGCCTGGCACTGGGGTTGAGTGACCGTCCGGCTCAAGCACCTGTGCCGGAGACAAGGTATAAACACTTCCTCTCGTTTCTGTTACTCGTGATATTCAAATTGCTCTTGCAGAGCTAGCCTCGCTGCCCTCGATACTACAAGCTTTCGGCCACGGCAATGCAGTGTGTGCTGATGTAATAAAAAGTGCAAATGCAAGTGACTGTACCCTTGCACACTGACAGCGGTGTTATGACCTATGTCAACAAGAAAACTGACTTCCGTTACGAACCACTTTATTCAGTTGTAGCATTTGCATTGTTGAAAGCGGCTAAACTGTCTGACGATTGAAACGAATGATTGCCAATATGTAACCTGCCAGAATGCATTCAACAGCAGCAACAGCTTCTTGTGCTGAGCTTTTTAGCACAAATATTTCATCACACCTTTACTCCTTATGATTCATGGCACTGCAGCACTTATTATGAGCTTAGTCCCCTCCGGGCAAAATAACAGGCACGACCACAAAACCGGCAAGTTTCCATAGCATACAAACTCACCTCTATCAAGCTAGACTCCAGGTCAGCTCAGCCAAGATGGAGAGCAAGAGGATCGACTACGCTCCCCAACACACCACAACGTACACTGGCACGAGTCGCGCCAACGACCAACGCAGCCCCGACACATGTCTGCGCCTCCCCTCCCTCCCCTCCCTCCCCTCGGCCCCCGCCCACCGGCCTCCCTCACACCGCCCCAACCCCGACCCTGCATTGTTCCAGGTGGTAAGATTTTTTTTTTTTCTCCTTTACATAAGGCTTGGCAACTGATAAATACTGACTGCTTTAATTAGTATGAATTTTAGATCATTTTAGCATTCACCTAGATTGGGATTTTAAATCAATTTATCAGTAGCTGCAAAAACAATCAAGGATCCCTTTTCGGTCTGATAAAATACATTAAATTTCATCTTTTCCTCCCCGATGAAAACATGTAGCATGTGATTTTATCTTGATTTAACCTTCGCGCTTAGCCTGGTATCGCCACACAGACCTCGCACGGACCAGGATTAAGGGAAGGAATTAATTTTTTGTGTGCAAGTGTGTATGAAATGGCTATGCATGAGTCAACAAAGATAAACCAAACTATTCTCGCAGAAAACGCTCTATCAGCACATATATAGGCCTACTTATAATTAAATATATGTAAAGAGTGTAATATATCTATACAAGAACGTACATGCATACACACATACATGCATATATACATATATGCGTAGGACTATCTATATATGTATGCGTGTATATATACACATATATATTTGTGTGTGTGTGTGCGTGCGTCTGTATATGTATGTGTATATACATATACATATATATACACATATACACATATATGTGTATATATCTGTATTCAT
>NC_061845.1:20176050-20186050 GCF_019202785.1 Penaeus chinensis
CTTATGTTGCAAAAAAATAGCAGCCGTTTCATTTCCTGTTCAACTTGCCTTAGCCATTCTGCACTTTCATTATGCTGAGTTGGATTGTCCCATAAGTTGCTCCAAAACTCTCTAGATGCCTCTGCACCAGGCGCTACTTGATCACTTTTCCTCTCCCTACCAAGTCGTACAACACCTTTTGATTATTTCTAAATAAGCTATTCTGTCGAGACGATAATATTTCTTTCTTGGCAGATATTCTCTGCTTCAGTTCTTCCATGATAGTCTTAAATCCTTTGGCTTTAAGATTATATTTATTTTTTCAGATCAAGCTTTTCCTGTTGTATACTATTTATCCAGTTTTCTTTGAACCATGCTTCAATACGGCTGAGGTCTTTCCTGAATTTGCCAATATTATTTTCAATACGCCTCTTCCAAAAAAGGTCCCTTTGATTTTGTTCTCTCTTTCTCTTTACACCAACTCTTTCACTGATAAGTATAGCTAAGTATGTCATCAGTGCTGGTCAATCTTATATTACCAGAATTTCCCTAATTTTAGCCTCCGGGCTAGTACAGTGGTAACGTGCCGGCCTCTCATCCAAGGGGTCGGCGGTTCGCGCCCCGCCCAGGCGTGAGAAGTTGCAATTGTCGCCTGGAGGTTCCCTCTGTGGCTGGGCACCACGGCGGGTAAGGACTAAGCCGAGACAGCACCAGCTGACACACGTTAGCGAGTCGACATTAGTCGACACAGGCCGGGCTCCCCTTATGGGCATAGCCCGGATGAGGCTCAGCTTCGCATATCGGACTTATCCTCATACCTATTTTCCTTTGTCTTGGTTTTAACTCTACCACTGTTGATTGCTCTCGATGATGGTACATGGTCGACATCTGTTTGGAAAATTTGCTTACCAATTCAATGTCTTCTTGTCTGACCTCTGCAAAGTCAATTTCAATCTGACTACCTCTCACACTGGATTCAATTTGCTCTATTTCGACTTCTCTTTCTTCCTTATGACTTTCCCTAGGCATTTTCTGTTTAACTAAACTTTCCTGTAGCATTCTATTGTTTAATTACTTTTTCAAATCTTCCAATTCAACTGTAGTAATTTTTTGGGTTTTAAGTATACTTCTGAATTGACATGCCAGATGCTGTTCTGAGATTTCAAAAATTCCAAGATTTTTCCACTTCTGGCGCATCCACTGTCTGAGCTGTTAGAAAACATACTATAGCTTTTCCGTTTCCCTCTTTTGTCCATCTCTTTCTAGCAGTGGCTTGTTGACGACCGGCTCCATGCTGCTCACCCACGGAATATCTTCACTGTTCCAGTCCCGTTCACGTCAATTACCTTATTCTGATTAGAAAACATTATTTTTTTTCATCACATTTGTGAGTTACATTTTACAGTTAAGAGCCAACTAGTATTTTTATCGTGACACCATTACTATGAGGGTTACCAACCAAGACTGAAGTGTCCCCACACCTTTAAGAATGACTAACCCCTGCCGAATGCCAACCCTTGTATTTCATGGTCTTGGGGAGATTTGATTTGATTTGATAACATTTATTTACAGAACAGTGTACATGTCCTGCAAAAAGCCAGGGTAAGATAATAAAGCATCTATCCAAACTGGCTGTGCTTCTATTTTTGTAGAGGGCCATCAGAGAGTTTCATTAAAGTGATCCAGGCTGGCTGGTCTTCATACCAGCAGGCAATTCTTTCAATGAATTCATGATATTTAGTAGCAAGGTGGTATCGAAGGCGTGGCTGGGGTGGGGTTCTTTTGCAAAAAGGGAGGGTTATACCTAATGAATGGAATGACTTTCGCAGGACTTGGTAGTGTGTGCTGATTGTATAGAGCTATATAGTCCAATTTCCCTCCCAAAAAATGAGTGTTTTCGAAGGGGTATAATAAGTGTATGGGGTCATTAGTATTTTGGAGATAGTCATAATAAACCTTACCGTTTTTGCCAATGGTACTTCCCTCGGAGCCTAGGAGAGGATGGCGAACATTAAAATCCCCACGCAATAAGACAGTATCAGTATGTATCATGCAGTCAGGAGGTTTAGGTACCACCTCACTATCATGTGGATTATAGACATTAATGATGGTGATTGATTTACCGTCAAAATAATTTTTAATACTAAGATATTCAACACAGGAGTTTTCATGATTGTCATCAATCACTTTCGATGAAATTGAGTTTTTTATGTAAATGCCAAGTCCTCTCTTAGAGGAGTTAGCAATATTTGGTCTGTCATAGTATGTGTATCACGCAATTTTTGCCTAACGAGCACTAGTTCTGACTTCCTGAAGGCAACACACATCAACATTTTCGGAGTGAAGGTACTGGGAGAGAGTTGCCTTGCGTTTCTGCAAACTGTTTATGTTCCAGGTAATACATTTCAAGTGATTAACTGGAGACATTGATTACTTGACCATTTCCAAGGCCCACTACAGGGTGATGCTGTTATTGATTGAGGAGGAACGAGAACATCCTTTCCTGAAGTTGAGATTGCTGAGCCATTTGTTGCTGCATCATGAACATCATCTGCTCCATCTGTCGAAGTAGCATTTGCAGTAGTTATTTGATTTCCCTGTTGGACTCTTGTTTGTCCTGCTGCAGAGAGGGCTGAGCTGCAGCTGGTGCTGCAACTGATGCTGAAGCTGGTGCTGAAGCTGGTTCAGCAGATGGTGCTAGAGTTGGTGCTGCAGCTGGTGTTGAAGGTGGTGTAGAGACTGATGCAGCATATGGTGCTAGGGCTGGTGCTGCAGCTGGTGCTGGTACTTGAGTTGACAGAGCTTGACCTTCTGCTTGTGCTGGTACTGTGGCCGGTGCCATGGCTTCCGTTGCAGGGGCCATCACTGTTGACCTCTGCAGGTGTGGGAATTCCCCCACATCATCGAAGCGCGGGGCTGGTGGGGACTTTTGTGGGGGGGAGGACTGCCTGTTTTTTTTTACGATTTGTTTTCCTGTGCATAATGGATAATTTGCATTAAGCTCTTGTCGGCAGTTCACGCATTACCGAGGGACATTTTTTCCTTCGGAAATCTTTTCTGCACATTCTGAACTTCCATGTGGAAGAGCGCAGTACCGGCATCGCGGTGCGTCTCGTGGACAAGCACGTGTTCCGTGGCCCCACTTTGAACAATTTGACCAAAACGGGATCAGGGATTTGAAGACAGCACACCTAAAGGGTGCCATGCCCTCAACTATTTTGATACTTTTGGGGAGAGCTGACAGGTATTACGCCTTGCTCATGGATGACCTCATTATCCCGCGTCGAAACTCCACAACCGGATGCAGTCTAAAGTCAAACCCAGGATATCATTATCATTATTATTATTATCATTACTATTACTATTATTATTTTTATCATTATTATTACTATTACCATTATTATTATTATTATTATTATTATTATTATTATTATTATTATTATTATTATTATTATTATTATTATTATTATTATTATTATTATTTTTATTATTATTATTATTATTATTATCATTGCTATTATTATCATTATTATTATTATTATTATTATTATTATTATTATTATTATTATTATTATCATTATCATTATTATTACTATTATAATCACTATTATAGTCATTACCCTTATTGTTTTTTTATGATAATAATGATAATAATAATGATAATAAAAAAGGTAGTAATAATAACAACAGCAATAATTATTATAATTATAGCATTAGCAATAATCATAATAATAACAGTGACAATAATGAAAATAATGATTATAGTAATGACCATAGTAATAATGAAAATGATAAAAATGATGATAAAAGTAATAAAAACAACAATGATGTGAGAATAATAAAAGGAATAGTTATAATAATGATGATAATAATGGTAGGGATAATAATAAGAACAATAATGGTAATGATAATGATAATACGGATGACAGTCATAATGAAGATAAAAGCAATAATAACTATAAAATGATAATGAAGATAATAATAATGATGATAGCAGTAAAGATAATATTATATATAATGATAATGATAATAATAATTACAACAACAATAATAATAATGATAATAAGAATAAGAATAAGAATGATATCACTACTTCTGCTACTACTACTACTAGTAATAACGATGATGATAATAATAATAATAATAATAATAATAAGGATAATAATAATAATAATAACAATTATAATGATACTACTAATAACAATTATAATGATACTAATAATAACAACAATAATAATGATACTCATAATGATAAAAATAACTGTATTAATAACAATCAGAGTTATGATAATGATCACGATAATAGTAAAGATGACAGTAAATTTTTTTATAATAATAATGATAATGATAATAAATAATAATGATAATAACAATGATAATGATAATAAATGATGATGATAATATCAATGATAATAATGAAAATAAATAGTAATAATAATAATATAATGATAATAATAGTACTACTACCACTACTACTACTACTAATAATAATGATAATAATAACAATAAATATAATAATAATAATAACTATAATCATAGTAATGCTTATCATTGTGATTATTGTTATAATTATTATTATTATTATTATTATTATTATTATTATTATCATTATTATTATGATAATAGTTATTATTATCATTTTCATTATCGTTGTTTATTATCATTATTATTATCATTATTATTATTATTATTATTATTATTATTATTATTATTATTATTATTATCATTATTATTATTATTACCTTTTTCATTATCGTTGTTTATTATTACTATTATTATTATCATTATTATTATTATTATCATTATTATTATTATTATTATTATATTTAATTATTATTATTATTATTATTATTATTATTATTATTATTATTATTATTACTCTTGTCATTATCGTTATCCTAGTAATAACATTATGATAATAGAACATTAAATTATAAGTTATTTTGATCAATATCAGCGCCTCCGCAAAGCCCAGCACAACGCCCTCCTACATTAAGAAGTGATTGAAGGACTCTTATGTAGGACGCGCTGTCAGAGCCCGTTATCTGACGCAGAAAGAGACGAGGCGCGTGAACAGGGCAACAGATATCCTTATATGCTATTCACGCCACTCGTACCACAAGCCCGACGCCTGCCAGATGGTCGTCCTTCTCGGTTGTTGAGGGAGACACGAGCACACATACAAACGCACAAGCCAGCGAAGACTTTGATGGATTCAGGACTGTGCTGGTTACCTATTGAAGCCACGGTGTGTGTTGTTTTCATAGAAAAGGAAGAGCAGGAAACGAGGATAAAAGGGAGAAGGAGGAGGTTGGAGAGAAAGGGATGGGATGGAGAGGGGGAGGGTACCGAAGGGGCGGTGGCGGAGGAAGAACAATCTTACCTAATCCTATAAGTCCTTGTGCTTATTCTCTTCTGTGTCAGTTTTCGAATTCATTTTGATGTTTCCTCCTCCTCACTTCTTCCTTTAGGTTGCTATTTTCGAGTTCTGATTTTCTCTATCTCTTTTTTTTTTTTTTTTTTTTTTTTGTCCCCACACTCTGCGTTTCCCTCTTTGTCTCTTTCTTTGTTCTCTTATTTTTAGTCTTACTTTCCTGTCTGTCTCGGCTTTCCTCTTCCCAAAAGCCTGCTCCAAGATCCGCATTTTCCTTCTTATCAATTCTGTCCTCCGTCTCCTGCGTCATATTTTCTGTGTGCCTGTCTTTCTATCGATCTCCACATCTCTCCTCTCTGTCTCTCTCTCCTCACCTCTCCCTTTTCTCTCTCCCATACTCCTATACTCCCTCTCTCCCTCTCTCCCCCCCCCTCTCTCTCTCCCTTTCTTTATCTCTCCCTCTTTTGGTTAGCCTTAGAGGAAAGAACCGTGTTCTCATGCGGAATGGCGGAAAAGGAAAGGAATGGAGACAGAAGAAATAGGATAAAGCAAGTGAGAAAGGAGGGGAAAGAATAGGAAAGACAAGATGAGCGGGGAGAGGTGTGAGGACAAGAAGGCACATATTCTGTGAATGCCCAAAGAACTTGCGCTGCAGCCATGTAACTGTGACATTCATCATGGCGAAAGAGAGAGAAGGAAGGGGAGAAAGAGAAGCACAGAGAGGGAGGAAGGGACAAGTACACACACACACACACACACACACACACACACACACACACACACACACACACACACACACACACACACACACACACACACACATATGTACATATATTCATTATATATATATATATATATATATATATATATATATATATATATATATGTATGTATGTATGTATTTATGCACATGTACACACACACACACACACACACACACACACACACACACACACACACACACACACACACACACACACACACACAAACATACATACACACATACACAATCACACACACACACACACACAATCACGTACACATACACACCATAATCAAATAAACACACACTATCACACACACACGCATATATATATGAATATATATATACATATATATATATATATATATATATGTGAATATATATATATATATATATATATATATATATATATATATATATATAAAGAGGAGAAAGGGATAGAGCGAGAGATTTATAGATAGATGAATATTTTGAAACGTAGAAAGAGAGCTAGTCAGGTATATAGATATATAGATAAGTATATATATATATTTATATTTCATAGATATATATCTATATTTCATAGATATATATTTATATTTCATAGGTATATATTCATATTTCATAGATATATATTTATATTCCATAGATATATATTTATATTATATATATATATATATATATATATATGTATATATATATATATATATATATATATATATATATATATATAGAGAGAGAGAGAGAGAGAGAGAGAGAGAGAGAGAGAGAGAGAACCACAAAAGTGAAAACTCAACCTAGAGTATGATGGAAAACGAATAAATCCATGTCCTTTGCTTCTCATCTGGGCATTGGATTCATCAAAGCAAGGCGTTCCCACGGCCCTCAGCTGGCCCTCCTGCTCCTCCCGCTAGAAAGTTAGACGCAAAGTTTTCCGACAGCCAGAAGTGGGCGAGTTGTTTGTGAGGTTGATCATTGGGAGTTGGAGGCTGAGGATTTATTCACACAAAGAGACACAAAAACGCACGCACACAAACACACACACAAACTCTCACACATACAAAAACACACACACACACGCACACACAAACATGGATATATATATATATATATATATATATATATATATATATATATATATATATATATATATATGAAGAGTATCTGGCAATGAGTAGGAGAGGTGTCGTGGTTAGGTCAGTGCTAATGAGTGCTAAAAATACGAGTGAGAAGTGATCTGTGATAGTGCTATATAAGAGAGAAAGATTCGTGAATACATAGAGGTTATATTTCAACTAAAATAGAAAATACATTCATCCAAACGTCTCACAAGCCTATGAAAATAAATATTGGACCATTCATACGTGGCCCTTTTAAACTAAAAGGGATGTCAGAAAGTGCCATCTAGGAATGCTAGGTTCCATCACCATTCTAAATAAGTTAATAAGGTCCCAATCGAGAGTGCCACAGTAGATAGAAACAGCGCCCCCCCCCCAAAAAAAAAAAAAAAAAACCCTACTAGAAAAGAATACGAAATTACTAAATAATTAGAAAATGACAAGCATCACCTGCCCCCATATCCACAAGGACGCTGAGTAACTGCTAAATAGCACGTATTACAGTTTTCCCTCAAGTAGATTCGCTAAGGAACAGCCAAACCGCCAGTATGTAAGTACAATACATAAAAAAATCAGGTAGGTTTAAAAATGGTTGCCATAAAGCGACGAACATAATCAGCCACAGAAGATCCGCCAGATAAGATATGCATTAACAAAGCGTAATCCAAACGATGGCACCTCAAACGAGTGCCAGACGCTGACCCCGAGGACGCAGGCCGGTAGGCTTAGCAATCGCTAAGGAATGCGACACCTCTTCGAAAAACTGCCAGATACAAAATCACCTTTTTAACTTCCTCTTACACCAAACCCCATCCTTACCCATTCCAACATCGTCCTAAATCCTCCTCTTCCACACCACCCGCCTCCTTAGGGCATTTGTGGATGAACAACTATGTCTGCACTAGGCGTTCATACGCATAAATAAAATCAGTGTATAAAATATAATCACACATATATGCACTTCTGATACTCAAGCCCATGCTCATGGGAGTATAATCTGGTGTAGTGTGCAGGCCCGTGTAATGCTGATCATAAGCCCACACTAGACAGGGCCAACCCTGTGGCATCTCGGCTAAACTACTCCCCCTCCCACCAAGATACACCTAAGCCAGTAGGTGGGGGAATAATTTGGCTGTCTACCTTTCAGTCAAAAAACACAACTGCACACACAGGGGCTCTTTCGCCTCCGGTGAAGGAGCCCCTGTTTACGGCGGCGATCAGAATCGCTCCGGAGCAGAGGATCCTAAGAATCTCCGGTTAAAAACAGGCCGCCCCATGTTGATGAACCGTTGCACATGTAATATAAGAACAACGAGAACTGAATCCGACTTAGTAGCAATACTTGAGGAAGTCTCTTTCATTAAATAGGATGTTGTAGGACTCTGTGAAGTTAGAAGACTAGGCGAAGAACAGACGATACTAAATGATGGACGCGTGATCTATTGGAGAGGTAAACCCCAGGGTAGCAAGCGGAATTAGGGGTAGGTTTCACAAACGTTTAGAAAAGAATCTCGTGGAAGTCTATAGTATAAGCGAAAGAGTGACTTCCTTAACAATAAAACTAAATAACAGGTACAATTTAAAGATTGTTCAAGTCTATGCTCCAACCTGCAGTCACAGTGATGAAGAAATAGAGCTTTTATGAAGATGTTCAATTAGCCAGCGAGCAATAGGTAAAACGACAGAAGGAGAAACCGTAATAGGGTATCATGGAATAGGCACTAGGAATGGGAGGGGACAAATGCTAGTCGATTTTGCGGAGGCTCGATCACTCAAAAAAAAAAAAACTAGGGCGGATGTGGACATCTGACATCAAAAACGAAATTGACTTCATAATTTTAGATAGGCATTATTAATAAATAAATGTTGGCAGAATGGTCAGAGTCTAAAGTAAATGAATGAAATAATGAAACTAGCTAATATTTTAACAAATGCTTTACAACAGAAAAACTCGCATCTCTGACAGTCTGAATTCTAACTAGCTTATAGAACAAGCTGGCTTCCGCAGTGGATTCGCAACAACATACCACATCTACATGATCACCCAAATAAGAGAAAAAATATACGAATATAAGAAACCCCTGTGTATGACATTCATTGATCACGAAAAGGCATTTGACTCTGTACAAATACCAGCAGTATTAGAACTATTTGAAGACAGGGAGTAGAGGAGGTATACTGTAACATATTGGAAGATATATACGAAGATGGAACAGCAACAATCAAGCTTTACATGGAAACCGATAAAATATCAATTAAAAAAGGTGTTAGACCATCTCACCAAAACTGTTTACAGTTTGCCTTGAGGAAATATAAAAAAAACTTAAAAAAGGTGTTAGACCATCTCACCAAAACTGTTTACAGTTTGCCTTGAGGAAATATTAAAAAAAATAGAATGGAACGGAAATAAATAAAAATAGGAGACGAATACCTAAACAATCTAAGATTTGCAGATGATATTGTTCTCTTCAGTGATTCTGCAAATTAAATGCAGCAACTAATAAACGATCTGAATAGAGAAAGTCTGAAGGTCGGGCTGAGGATGATCATGTACAACAGTAGAGTTCAATTCGAACATAGACATGTACAAGGCGAAGCGCTAGAGGTAGTTGATAAGTATACATACCTAGGGCAACTCGTACAGACAAATCAAACTAGCGAAGAGGAAATTAAGCGACGCATCAGTCTAGGCTGGAGCACATTAGCATAGTATGAGGCTCCTTGCCATTATGTTTAAAAAGAAAAGTCTTTAATCAGTGCGTCCTCCCAGTTATGACCCATGGATCA
>NC_061845.1:20211050-20213550 GCF_019202785.1 Penaeus chinensis
CTTCTGAATGAAATGAAAGTTAGGGGGATTCGGAAGCCTCCGAGTTCTACATGTTTCCTCTTTGAAAAACCGAAGGAAATACACATGCAATAAAATTCGGTGAAACAGAGCAATACGGCTATGTAAAACAGCGCCAAGCATCGAGAGTTGAAGGCGAGTGATGTTGGATCATCAAGTTCTTATTACCGGTCGCATTAACGGTGTAATACCATAGAGTAATATATCAGAGTAAGCCCTTAATCTTTCATAAATTCCATTCATGACCATTTGCTACGACAGAATCACTAAACAATTAATACTACGGTCCATGCATCCCTCGTCAACTGTGTCCTCATTTTATCCTCTGCTTCCATGATATGTTCCTCTTCATTGAGTCATATTCGTTGGCCAAAGCATACGTTCGCATAATAGGTCAGTGCCCTGAGGCGAGCCAGACAGGAAGGCAACGAAGGCGACGGTGGCCTAGATATCAGGTCAGCCCAAGGAAGCGCTGGTGCTTATCTGGACTAAAGTGTATGTTTTATCTATGAACATGATCTGCTGTGCTCATTTTTTATATTATATTTTGGTTTGTAGTTTCTGCTTTATCCAATGTGCTTGTTCCCTCTCTTGTGTTTGCTTGATCTAGAGTGCTAACGTGATGTACAGAGTTTGCTTAAATTAGTGTGCTTGATTCATCTAATATGCTTGATCATATACTTCATAGACTTTATTGATCTGTATGTTTTCTTAGCCGCCTATGGCGGTTGCCTTATCAGTTGTGCTTTACTGTTCGTTGGCTAGGGTTAGTGGTAACTGACCTGCTGAGACTAATTAACCTATAGTGCTTGTTTGGTCCAATTCACGATTGTCCAGATTCTTCAGGCAAGGGCTACATCGCATATTTGCCACATTTCCATAAGCAAAAAACAACAAAAATAGGGGAAGGGGGAGCCAACGAAATGCTTAATACTTGACTGCAAATGAAAAAACACGACAGTTAATCTTTTATAGATGTATTATCGTCTTCATGTCTGGCCATTAAAGTTAGTAGTTTTGCCTTGAGAGCAGTAAACTATCAGTGCAACTTCTTCAGGTCGACAACACTAGTCACCAGCGGCACGGAGACAGGGACCATGCAGGTTACATCTAGTACCAAAGAAAAGCAAATGGAAATATTTAGTTTTAGTTGCCCAGTGAGGCAAAGACAGCCTTGTCTAATGAGCCTTATCTAGTAGTGGTAGATCCAGCCACTAAATACGTAATACTATTGAGATTAAAGCACTTACCACACACACCACAACTAACATTTTTACTAGCAGATATCTACAATGTACTGAATGGCTTCAGTGTAGTATCTAGCTGTGACTGAGCTGACAGTGACATGTTTAGTGGTCCCCATGGCTCAGTAGTTGATACCAGCAATATGTACAGCAGAGGTCATGCATTCGTGCAGCGCGACTCGGCTGACTGGGTATTAGGAATTCTACAGGGGACAAGAGGTCGCAAATCAGTAATCTGGCGAAGAAGGTCGAAGGCCTTTGCCCTGGCTACCAAGTGCTGAGAAAACAGAATGCCAAGCCTTCCCTACAGACGTCTGTAGTTCAACAGATGGTCAGATCATTTCAGATTCTTCTGGAGAGTGAGAGTGTTGGCTTAAGCATTATGCGCAGCTGATTTATTGCCCTTGCTCCTTCCATAGCGTTTGCTTGGTCGATAGTGCGTGCTTGGCCTACTTAACTGGTTTGGTCTCAAGGTTTTTCTAGACCTGCTATGCTTTTTGGCCATGGTTTATCTATAGTGTTTGATCTACTGTGCTGGCTTGCTCTATCGTGTGTCTCTGGTCTCTTGTCTTCAGCAGGTTGGCATTATATTGGTTATTTGAACTATGGCATTTGTTTAATCTATTCTGATATATTGTGCTGGCTTGGGCTATGGAGTTTGCCTGATTTACTGTGCTTTTTAGGCCTACTTTCGCTGTGTCTTGCCTGATATATAATGCTTGCTTGACCTATATTGATTGATGGTATATAATTCTTACTTATCTACCGTGCTTATTTGGTAATCGTTACTTGATTGATTTGTTTTGCCAGGTAGTTCTTATCTTTTTCCAAGCAATATTTTACTTAGACATTTAAATTTTAATCATTACTATGTTTTACAGAGCAATTCGTGTCCATGGTCGGCTCATTTCATATGGTCGTCACAGTTAAGTTCATTCGCGAATATCTTAAAGTAGCGTAGTGTGTTTATTAACCTTTGGTTCATGCATAACTAATGGTCCATGACTGGGCTTCTGGAAATACACGGTAGAGGGAAAGCCACGAGTTTTAAGAAACGATTTGTATTATTTTGTATCATTAAAGTTGGTCCTATATCCATGCGTTCGTGCAGAAACATGCTTACTAAACCGCCGTAGGGTGGCTAGTATCTTTCTGCCCCGACTTTGACTCCAGCATGCTGGCGTCAGAATACCGGGCTCATTTACAGCTGAGTTGCCTGAGAGGGGCGGCCGGGCGCG
>NC_061845.1:20226050-20228550 GCF_019202785.1 Penaeus chinensis
TATTTCCTCCTGATGTCATATGTCAGTCTAAGTCTGTTTACTGATGTTATCTGCACACATCAATATTTTATTCAGTTTACAAAAATGTGTCCCCCTTTTACGTCGTTTGCATTAGTTAATAAAACTGACTATCATTATAATAAACTTATTTGACAGGAATCATCTTTCTAAATGAAAACTATAAGTATGGTTAAGATATTGGTTACTCTATCATTCTACCTATGCACAAATAGAAAGAAACAGACTGAGATATAATTTCCTTTGGTTTCTTTTTCATTACTGTAGTTAAATCTCATCCAGAGGTTTCTCCATACAGGTAGAATATCTTGAGACAACTAGCTTCGTTGATCTGAAACTACCCTGATTTTTTCTCTTATATAGAATCTATTTACTACACTAGGTGAAAATAGAATTATCATAATTTAAGGAGGATTCCCCTCACACCCGATACATGCATCTTATTCCTTCAAGATGTAAAAACAAGACCCGATAGACTGAGCACAGAAGATGCTGATTTCCCAATCTTAACAAGAGCACCGAATGGATTCTAGACGACACAGGACCCGGACCCCCTTAACAGGAGCTTCGAATACCAAGTGTCTCGGACATTTAGATGTAGTCCCAACTTGTGTGTTTACTCGTGTCGATGGTGATGATACCGCTTCTCTCCATCTGAGGACTGAGTGTGGGGCGCTGAGGCGACCTGGGAGTGGGGGAAGGAGTCAAAGCTCTCGAGTCTGGGACCGGCGATGGGGGCGAGGACGTTGCCTGGACTCCAGAAGGCCCAGCAATTGATTGCTCCTTGTCAGGGGTCGTCACTTCTTTCCGACTCGCAGGGAGGGAGTTCGAAGCTTGCTCTAATTTGGCGGCGCTAGTAGACGTGAGCTTAGAGCCCCGAGGTGAGGGAATGGGAATTTTGGATTTTGGGTTCGCTTCCTGAGGTTTACCTTTTGTGGTGGATGAGCTTCCGTAGTCGCTCAAAGGCTCTTCGAGATCGATCTCAGAGTCGATGGTCTCGTCAAGGTCTGGCTGCAGATTGTGTCGTGTGCTCGGGACGGGGACCTTCGTTCTGCGACGCGGTGACGGAGGAGGAGACTCATCCTCGGAGGCCACAGATGAGGCTGACGTCGGTCCACCAAGATGCATCACCACCAGGTCGTATTCTTGAGACTGTGTTGGCGTGGAGCCTCTTGACAGGTTCCTTTCAGCGTCGCTCGCCGTGCCCTCCTTTTCGGTATCAGAAGCAGGTGAAAACTTGTCTTTTAGATTTAATTTTAGTTTGCTCTTTGCTCTTACATCCATGATGTTTACTTTGCTCCGTTGGCTGTTGTCTGTATTTTTAATTTCTGGTGAAGCTCTAGCTTCTTGTTTTACTGGTTTAGCGCTGGCTTTAGTAATTACGGCAGGTCTCTTTGGAACAGCTCCGGACTCCGGAGATGGAAGATTCTCCAGCGGGAGGTCCTCGCTGTCGTCGTCCAGGTCTCTGACTAATTCCGATTTCCCTTGTGAGGAAGCATCCCACAACTCAATGCTCTCTGCCTCTTCCTGCTTCAGAGGAGGCATCATCATCTTCTCTCCATCAGACAAATCAGGAGAGTTGACTTCCTCGTTTTGCAGATTCAGGTACGGAATCTGAATGGGAACGGGAGATTCATTCCCAGCATTCCAGTCATCAGAATCCTGGAAGCACAATTTGGGACGTATATCGTGAGACAGAGCTGTAATGAACTTTGCCTTCGCTTCCTTCACTAGTCCAGGCTTGATAGGCGTGTCACACACAGGGATCTTCATGGTTCTCATGCAGATTAGGCTGTCTTTGGTTTCTCCCAAAGATTCAATAGAGTCTGCCCTGTATATCAAATTTTCTTTGGGACTAGCAATTGGCGAGCGTAGGGGCGAGGGGGTGCTGCGTTGATGGCTTGGAGAACTGCCAGTCGGAGTGTCGCACATTTCATTGTATAGCCGAACTCGTGTCTTGATGCTTGGCGTGGCTGCTTCCTCAGTCGAGTCAGTCGCAACTTTGGAATCTTGCGCCGGAAGCAAGACTGGTTTGGGAGAGCCCGACACCGGGGTAAGCAAGGGGCGCTCCATATCCTCTTCTGTGGGTGATATTATTTCCTCTTCTTGAACTTCATTATTTGAAAAGTAAAGTTCCAGGTTGCACTGTCGGAGGTGGCCCAGCGTGGGAGCAGACTGGTTCCTCACCAGCTTCCTCTTCTTTTGGTTCAAACTACTGCCGGAGCCGTCGCTCTGTGGGCTCTGCGGATCTCGCGACTTGAGTTCGATGTCCGACCTCTCAGCAGATGAATCCCTCTCCCTCTTCTTAGCGCTCTCTTCGATCGATAAGTAGTAGTTGATTTTAGATTTCACAGTACCTGCTTGGAGGTCTTTGTTATGTTTCGCCTCGGCCTTGAAGTGTGCACAAGAGCAAGCGCCGTTGCAACTGCATTCCTGCTGAGGCTTTTGAGCCTTGTTTAGCAGCATCGCCTTCCGGGCCTTG
>NC_061845.1:20233550-20236050 GCF_019202785.1 Penaeus chinensis
CCTGTCCCGTGAAAGTACAGGCAGGAATTGGCAAGGTGGAGACCGTTACCCCGAGTGGATGCCCTTCCTAACCTCAGACTGTGGTCGGGATTCCAACCCGTGCGCTGCGGGAAACAGCTCTGAGTGCGTGTCTTAGGAGGATATGCTAATTACACTCTCTCTCCCTCTCTCCCTCCCTCTCTCTCTCTCACTCTCACAGCCGCGCGCGTTACCACTGTAACACGGCGGTCCCCGTACACATACACATATATATATACATACATACATATATATATATATATATATATGTGTGTGTGTGTGTGTGTGTGTGTGTGTGTGTGTGTGTGTGTGTGTGTGTGTGTGTACATATATATACACATATATATAGATACACATTCATATATGTACACACACACACACACACACACACACACACACACACACACACACACACACACACAAACAAACACCCACACACACGCGTGTGTGTGGGTGTTTGTGTGGATGATGGGAGGACAAACACCGTCTATAGAGCTATAATACTGCCATCGACAGTTGAAAATCACAACCCTGACACGAATCGGTGTCTGGCTAAGCCGTGTATCTTCCGTTCTATGCACCAATTCCCAGGTTATACTAATCGACAGAACATCTTTTGAGACACCACATGATGTACCCTGGAGAAAAGTAGAAAACAAAGACCACCAAAATATCAGAGACGGGGAGATGTGCGAAAGGAAAGGAGAAAGTTTGGAGAGGGATAAGTTCAAGTCCTGGTGAAACAGAGAACAGTGAAGATGAAGAATGAAGAAGGATTACGAACAATTTGATGGAATGCGATGGAAGTATGTGCAAAAAAATCTCCCATTTATGATGTTTATATAAACATTACTGACCAGGTGAAATCCAGAGTAATGATAATAAAATAGCATACGTACATAAATTAAATAAAAAACAGCAAGAAACTAGGATTAGCAGAGAGATAATAAATGGTTAAGACAATGTGATAAAATGTAGCAAATGAACTCAATTATTCAAGGAGAGAAACAAAAAAGGAGTGAGAGAGAGGTAACAAATACAGAAATATCGAAAGAGAGAGCGAACAGGGAAAAGGGAATAGACTTCGATTATGAGAGAGATAAGGAAGATAAAAGATAAGAAGAGAAACATAACAAAACTGAAAGGAAAAGGAAGAAAACGAAGAGACCTAGGCTTAAGAAGAAGGCAGAGAAAAAAAAGGAAATAGATCAGGAGAGACTGTGATAAAAAGGAAGGAACATGTGCATAAGGTGGAAAAGACAAAACAAGCAAATTAGAAAATAAACAGAGAAAGAAAAAGGGGGGGGGGGGGAAGGAAAGTGGATATGATCAGAAAGAGAATGGGAAAAAAAGAAGACGGCGAATGTGATAGAAAAAAAGTTAAATAAAGGCAAAAGAAAAAGAGAAATGGTTATAAGACCAGAAGGCACAATGACGGAAAGGGAGTGAAGGGGGGTGGGGTGGCATGACAGAGAGCCTAAGAATGTGCCTCCGCTGCATCCTTGACACGGGATATGCCAGGGAGATTACCGACTCGAAGGCCAAGAAGCAATAGAAAAGCGAGACAAGCCAGGTTAGTTTTATTTTTTCTTCTTTATTTTTTTTCTCTTTGTTATCACTTTGTTGTTACCATTGCATCAGTTTTTTTGTTTTTTGTTTAAATGGTGGGATGTAGTTTTAGGTTTCTATTTATAAAGTCCATTGACCATTGACGGCCTTGTCAATGGGCTTCCTTCCCCGCAAGATCAATTCGTGATATCGATTCGAAGCGTGAGTTATAAAAATCACCTTGTCATAAATTTCCTTTCCTTTGGGGATCTGCTTTCTGCTCGGAGGGGTGGCTGTGGAAATTTGCATATCGGAGAGGAAGGGAGTTGTACGTCTTCTTGTGATGACCCCGTGCTTTGGGGTATTGGATTAGTAATGAAAAGGGAAGGAGCACAAGGGGAGGGAGCAGAATATCGAGAAATATGCATACAATGTGTCAGTGGATGCAATATCCGATTCCATGATGTTTAAGACAGACGTATATCACAAATATTGCAGTTACAGGCTTTAGGGTTTGTTTTGCCTCCCTTTTAAAGAAACTGAATGGAGAAGACATGATTCATAATCAAAAAATGATTTCTTATTGTGATAAACCTTAAATTAAAACAGTATTTGTATATCACGCATTATAAAGATAATGATAGAGCAACTATGAAAATAATATCCTTTGCTAAAAAAGTGATAATGGCAATAATAATAACGATATTTCATTACGTAGTGCTGTTGCTATTGTTGTTATTATCAATATTTTCTTTACCATTAACATAATTTTTAAGTATTATCACTGTTACGTTTGAAATGATGAATCAAAATTTAACCATATGCTTAATAAAAAATACACAAAGAAGTCGAACATTAGCCTTGCTAATGCCGCTGCGGAGAGAAAATCCCTTCGGATTTGCAAACAGTGGAAATTACCTCGCGTCCAGCCCAA
>NC_061845.1:20251050-20253550 GCF_019202785.1 Penaeus chinensis
AATGCACAACCATCGGCGTACAGTGAGCATTTAAGATTGGCAAAGTGAATAGGTTGCAGCTGAGCAGCTTCCTTGGTGGTCAGGAATGCTGGATGGTAATTGTCTGAGCTGCTTGTATAAGAGAATTGCCTGGCGAGTGCATTAGCAATGTCTCCAGGTGAATAATGTTTTTAATTTTGAAAGATTTTTTTTCTTGTTTATATTATTGACAGTGGACCAAACCTCTGGCATTGGTGTATTACTATTTATTGTAGAGACAAATCTTCGGCAGTTGTCTCTTTTTGCTTTTCTAGTTATTCTACGAGCCCTAGCTCTTGCTCATTTGTTATTGCAAAAGTTCTCATTATTGATGTTATTTTCGAAAAGTCCTATTGCGTTGGCACAGCGAACTTCAGCAATCTGGTGTCCACCATGGAATTCTATGCTTAACGCTATCTGTCGAAGTTATAGGAATGCATAGCATTACTGTATCTAAAATCGAATTCTGAATATTGTTTACTATATCATTAATGGTTTCTCCAACAAGTTGAGCTTGACGCTCCTTGTGAAGGCGACCCAGTCTGCTCTTTTTATGTCAAATTTAGGTGCTGAAAGCGTTCTTTCTGTGTTGCATGAATATTCAATTGAAATAGGATAGTGATCGCTTCCCAACAAGTCGTCAATGGTGTACCACTAACAGTTGGCTGTATTGATGAAGAGATCAGTGACAGGTCAATAAAGCTCAAATTACCGGTATTATCGTCCACCCGCGTCGGACTACCATCGTTCAGATGGACCAGGTCAGAATCATTAATCAACGTAACTACTTGCTCACCTCTACCATCCACCCGCAGGGAACCGCATAATTCATTTTGTGGTAGACTATCCTGAAGAGCAAAAAGCTCATTAAAAAATTACCACTTTATCAGGGGGACAATAAACTGAACATGTAGTCAGATACGTGTTTATCGATTTTTACTTTGCATGCGACAAACTCCAAAGTAGTACCAATAGTCACTTCAGTGAAAGGGAGGCTTTGGTGGATGTACATGGCAACTCCGCCTCCACCCCTACCCTCTCGATCCTTCCGAGGTGTGTTAAGTGCATTTCTTGGAGAACTATAATATCGGGAGCATAGGACGAGGCTAATAATCCGAGGTCATTTATTTTTGATCTAATGGTTAACGCGAAGATTACGATTTGTGGGGATTGGAAGTGCCTTGTCCGCCAGTTTTAATTTATTTTTCTGGTAGGGAGGTTCGTCCTCATCTCCCTTACTACCCATGGACCTCCCATGGTTATTTTTGGAGACAGTAGCCTTCGTATCCGGCGTCTCGCTGCCAGGGAGACGCCCGGTAAAAGATGATATGTTCTGAGTAACAGACCAAACACCACGCGAAGTCGTAGTAGGAGCCGCCTGGACGAGATGGTGCGATCCAGATTGTGTTTTAGTATCATCCTCCTTATGATGCTGCTGCTTTTGCTGGGTTGATTCAACAATTTGTTGAATTGTGTTTTTCATTTTTTTGAATCAGACTCTTTAATTTCTTAACTGTTTCCTTTAATTCTGCAGTTTTTTTTTTTTGTTTTTGTTTATAGCCGCAAGATCCTGACTGATGCCGTTTGCATTGGGACTGTTGTTAGTTGCTGCTGAAACTTAGGAAGTATTGAGTTTGCTCTTGGCTTCATGGTAATTAACATCATACCCTCTCATGTATGCTAATATTTCAGTATCCTTCAAACTGCTGCACTCGGCAGAGCCAGATTAATGGGGACCTCCACAGTTAGCACACTTGAGAGTGTTCTCAGTACATACAGTAGTGTCATGATCTCCAGCACATTTACCACAAGTAAATTTACCATTATCTTTATCATTGCATCGTAATGAGGTGTGTCCAGATTTTTGGCATCTATTACAGTGCATACGTTTTTGAATGTAAGATCGCACTTGAACACGTTTGTATCCAACCGTGACATGCTCAAAAAACACAATCTGGTTTTAATTTGCACATTCCTGTCTTTCTTGGTCATGTAGTTCACGCCCACTACACTTTGGTCCTTCATATTTTTAAGAATTTCCCTCTCCTCCATTGTCCTCAAATCCCTGCTAAAGATCACTACCTTGCAGGTATTGGGGCCAATAGGGATAGTTACTTTTACTTTCAAATCATGAATCTGTGTCAGTTTAAGCAAGTCCTTAATCTGGGAGTTGAATTGCACTTTTACAAGGTGGCTACCATCTCGCAATTTCCAGACAAAATCAAAATCGCCGTCCACTGGACCATCGAGGACCTTCTTGATGATGAAAGGGTTCACGTTCAAAAGCAATTGATTTTCATACACTCATTTGACCTCAAATATACTGCATTCTCTGGAGGGATTGCAAAAACTCGTCGCTCTCGTTTGTCACCAGTAGGGGTCCGTTCAAGGCAGCATTAGTCGTATAAGAGTCATGGGTCGTCCCCCCTCCTTGAGAAGGAGAAGGGGTAGCCGGGGAATCGATCATGCTGGGTTTCGGCGC
>NC_061845.1:20261050-20268550 GCF_019202785.1 Penaeus chinensis
CCACTACGTTTATTGTTGATGTTACTGTTGCTGCTGTTATCGTTATCATTCATGTTATTACTATTGTTATTATTATCATAAACAACAACCACCATCACCACTATCAGTTTTATTATGTTCATTATCATTATTATTATATCAATATGATTATTCTCAATATCATCGTAGCTATTATCATTATCATAATTATTATCATCATCATCACCATCTTTATCATAATAATCATTACTATCATTATTAATGATATAATTGATTGTGGCAAAAAAACTAGTAGTAGTAGTATTGCTATTCTTCATTTTTTTCAATATCATCATTATCATTATTATTCTTGACTTTGATAGCATTTACACTATTATTATCATCATTATTATTATTATTATTATTGCTATTGATATTGTTGTTGTTGTTATAATTACTGCTGCTGTTGTTAGTGTCGATGTTGCTGTTATTATTTTTTATCGTTATCATTATTATTCTCTTTATTACTATTATTGTTGTTATTACCATTACCATTATCATTATCATTATTATTAATAATCATTACTATAATTATCATCATTATTATCAGTTATCGTTATCATAATAATACTATTATCATCATTATCCTTATCGTTGTTATGTAATTGTTGTTTTTGTTATCACCATTGGCATTACTGTTAGTACCACTATCATTATTACTATTAACATATTTTTGTCTTTAATACTATCATAATTATCATTATCGTTGTCTTTAATATTATCATTATAATCAATATCATTATCTTCATAATCATTATCATTAATATAATTATAATTATGATTATCATTATTATTATCATGATTATTATCATTACTATTATCATTATGTTCATCATTATTATCAATATTATCCTTATTATCATCACTGGATGACAAGCTTGGCCTGCTGCATCCCAGGATCATTGACATCGAAACTGACTCCAACTGGGTTCCTCGGCACTCCAAAACGGTTAACTCTGATGCCGATGAAAGCCTGAGCAAATGCCTCTGGCTACTTGTCAATACATGTTTGGGCATACATGTAGCTATTGCAGCTGGGTGGCGGTCCTACGATGTCGAGGTGCAGTGGAGCACTGGTGTTACGGTGGACTTTTGCTCGGAGGAACTCTTGGGCCCATTTCCGTACTGTCCGCTTCATGTTGGGCCCAACGGACGGTATCCTTGACGCTGGAATGGTTGTGGTTGTAGATCTAAAATGCACTCCTTATGAAGGCCTGAGTGAGGTAGGGGCGGAAACAATAAGGAGAGATGTCCCGATTGTTTCCCTTATCCTGAGGCAGTGTCTGTAGAACACCATTCTTCCAAAGAAACCTCCATCCCATTACCTGTATGGAGATGAGCTGGAGGACCAAACAAGGTAAGGAAATTATCAACAAAATGTTAAAATTTTGCTTGTAAACTTGACCCTAAGAGGCACTAACTAAAAATAGTGTTTATGATGGACAATAATGAATAATACATGTTGGAAACCTTGTACAGAACTGCGAAGGTCCACCAAATCTGCGAAAACCATTTCTAAGGGAGCTTCCAGTTATTGCACAAGTTCTGATAGGTGAGTAAACCTCCTGGGTGAGCTGCTGTTGAAGAAAGGTGAGCTATGTCTAGTGCCTGATCACATAGATGGTGTAGAACATAGTGCTGCTTAACAACCCCATCTGTAGTTCAAAGACATGCCTACAAGTAGACGATGCTTGACGTCTCTCAAGCCAGGCTATAGATCTGCACAGGCAAGGATCCTGTAGCTGTTCTCTACTGATGAGCATATTTCCAGTTTTCTACAGGGCAGGTTTGATCAGGAGATTGTGTGAGTTCCCTTGTGGGCCTAGATAGAAAGTCAGATACATGATTTCTTGCTCTTTGTTTATAATGTGTAAAATCGCAGTCTGATAGTTCATGGGAGAACCTACTTTGCCTGTTGTACTCTTGGTCTTTCTTGACAAGACGTATGCTAATTAACTAAGTCTGTCCAGACAATAAAACATCTACCGATATATAAAGATCTAAGATTTCAATAGTTTTATTAACTACCCTATACGAGGTTAACACATATAGTTTTTTTTAAATGTAAAAATGAAATTAAAAATATTTTTTATATTAACTCAATTTGACCATTGCAAAAACAAACAAATTAGAATTATTAATATATTATGGTAGCTGCTTTCACCTGGAAATACCCCACAGGAATTACTCAAGTCTGAACTTATTTACATACTCTTATTATCTAAATAAAGATATATCCCAGATACAGTATAGATGAGGGAAACTGGTGAAACTACAAAAAATATATTTTCATTGGAACCACAAAAATAATAATCTATTAATTAGTGTGAGGAAATTAAAGGTGAAATAATAAAACTCTACCTTGGAACATAATGCAAGTTGAATGGAGTAAACCCATCAAAGTCACCGGGAAATGGCCATAACAAACAAATGTGGAAAGTCATCTTATCTCGAATTAACACTCATACCCGGAGCAATTGTTATTGGCTCTGACACAACTTGCATTCCGTCATTCAGTGGCCATTTCCGAAATTACAAATATTTTTCATAACGAAAAACATATACAATATATATTTTTTACTATAGAGCTTTCAAAACAAACATTGCAAAAAACGTAGATTATGCTGAATTATCAATTTACTCCTGTTGATTTTTAAAACATTCTTCTTAATTTGATTTCTAGTTTTTCTACCATATCATGGCTTACGTCTATGGGCAATATTTCTGTAATACATTTAATTTTTTTTTTTTTTGTTCTTTCTATAACTGTAAAATCTATTCTCTGTAAGCTCAAAATTACACATTGACTTTAAGGAAAATATAGAATACTAAAAGCAGCTAACCTGAAGCTTTCCATTGCTATGTATTCTAAATGCAGTCATTTGTAGCAATCAAATGTGATTTTCAGTGATCTGGATTTCGAGGCAATGCTTGAGTGGCGTCACTTAATGCACCGATGATATTAGCCTTTATAACACTTATAGAAACAAGAATTTCCAGGATGATGGTAGCTTTGTCCTTCGAGCACTCGACGCTAGAAGTCGAGTATGAACGAAAATATTTCCTTCTTTACTCAATAAAATAACATATTTTTCATACACACAATATTATACAGTTTCCTACTATAGCGGAATGAAGATGGAAATTGGTTATGAAAACAAACTTTGTGAATGATAGAATAACAGGATTCTTCTGAGTAGCCTTTACCATTAAACAACTGTATATGGTAGCCCATTGATATTATAGCACCATGACCCACAAGCCGCAACACTCAGCTCCACATACTTCCCAGGTTGGGTCATGCCAGGTCCACAGCCTTGTGCTCGGTCTCTCACCAGCAGGTGCTTCTCATGACTCACTACCAAGACCTGACTGGTTGACACAGAACCAACAGTTCTTGGTTCAATGACACAGCTCCCAACTACTTATGCATTAGGATCCGGAACTGATATTGAGACCTGCAGTTGCCCTGTCACTGGTAAGAGCAAGTCTGCATGGTTGTAGGCATTCTTGGTGACCATGTGCAAAAAACAATTCCAAAGGCTGTAATGGTGCAGGTTCAGACCACCCTTACAGAGCTTTGACAATGAGTCAGGCGGGCTACCAACTGTTCAGCCCCCAGGTAGCAAGAGTCTGCCAGTTGGATTGAGAGCTAACCAAGAATGCCTACAACCATGCAGACTTGCTCTTACCAGTGACAGGGCAACTGGCTCTGATGAAATCTTCTACCCTATCATTTCCCACATAGGGCTGGCAGATAAGTTTGCATTCCCGCAACTCAACAAGTCCTATGAAACTTCCTTTCTACCCTGGAGTTGGTTGTAAGAGGACTAACATAGTTCCCATCCCTAAACCATAGGAGCCAGGGAGATATCACCCCATCTCTCTCCTCAGTCGGCTGAGAGGATCGTACTAAATCAGGTTAGACTGAGAGTTAATGTTCGTGTACAAGTCTACATGTCCAGAGAATGGACCTAAAGTGGGTTCAGGTCTTCTAATACCTTGGGGTATGGGTTGACCAGAACCTCTCTTTCCAAAAAGAGATACAATACCTGAAAGTAGAATCTGAGAGGGCCATCAATCCTCTGGGTAGTAGAACCTACTTCACAGATAACTCAGTCAACCCACACTGCAGGTGCCAGCTTTGCAACAAGGTATGCCACAAAATCCATGAAAAACAGACAACAGCTCAGGCACTCCAGGCAAAGGCATTTACGATCATGGAAACCCTAGCCCATGTGTCTGAGACAGAAGGACATGTGGTTATATATACACATATTCTGGGGAAGCCACTGAATCTACATCACAGCATGCCCAATGACAACATCTACCTCCTGACTACTGTACTTGTTATGGTGTAGATGATTCTTGCTCAAGGTAGAATCATCATAAACTGGGTCCCCAGCCACATAGGCATCAGAGGGAATGAGCATGCTGACAGACTAGCCAAAATTGGCAGAAGTATGCCCCCATATCCCGTAATCATTTCACCCAAGCCGAAAAAAAATAAGGCAATGAGTCTCATGCCACAGGACTAGCCACTCTCTTACAGTTACACAGAAGTGAGAACCTCCCCCTTGGTCAGATGGTATTCTGATGACACAGACTATTAACCACTGGCACTCTCAGAAATAATTTGAGCACACATAATTTCTTACATAGGGACCACCCACCTCAGCTGCTGGGCTGGTAAAAATATTATGCCTATTGCTCAAATCAAGGTTACATCGCTGGGGTGTCTTAATGCCTTAATGCAACTTTCCATGTTGTAATAGCTTGTTGGCATTCATCAGACCACCATGATACCAGAGGTCGAGGCTGCAAGGTGAATTCGTGATGTGAAGTGATTAATAGCATCTTTAACTCACTGGGAATCATTCACACATACTTACAATACTGCATGTGATCTAAAAAGATTCCAGTCTGCATGTTCATGTCGCCATCTCTGCACTCCATTGGCTGGAATACCATTCGCCTCCTCCCAAAGTATTGGAAAGTGGTCACTTCCATGTAAGTCTTCCATAAACTGTCAAGTGAAGTTTAACTGTGGATCAGGTGGACCAATTGAGAGGTCAATATTGGAGAATGTCCCAATTTGAATTTGGAAATGTGTGTGTCACTGTTCAGTAAAACTGCACCTACTCTTGAGAACAAGGACTCTAAGGCCCTTCCTCGAGGGTTGCATAAAATGTCTCCCCAGAGGTGATGACGACCATTGAAATCTCCCAAGAGTAGAAATAGATGAGGCAACTGCCCAAATAGATCTTCTAAATCAGACCTGACTTGTAGAAATCATACAAATTAGAATACTTCATTTCTTCACCCCCACCCACCATGGAGCCAATGAGGGGAAGCTATAGTTGGGACTCAAAATCTCCCAACAGCCACAGGGGTAGTCAGGAAATATACGCAGTCATTATTACAGTGCTGACGGGACCTTTGCATTACCAATTGGACAGTACCTGCTAGACCCTAGCCATATTTGACCAGCTAATTGACTTGACTGGGCCTTGATCAAGCCACCCGTCTAACCAGAATAGAGGACCAAAGAGGTGTGGTGCACCATCCCCTCTCAGAGGCCTTGGTGCACCAGGAAGCCATTTAGTTTCCTCCCTCACTGGTGACCCCTCCAGTATGGGTAGCCCTATACTGGTCTGGCTCACCAGATCAATGGGACCTCAAGCCCCCAAACGTGGCCAGGCGGGTCCCATTAGGGGGTGTCACTAACTGGAGAGGGAGTACCTGTAGCAGCCACGACATGCAAACTGCATAACTCAGCTCTGCATACTTCCCAGATTCGGTCAGTCCAACTCCACAGCTTTGTCCTCGGTCTTTCACCAGCATGTGCTTCCCCATTATCGACAGCAGGACTTCCGGAAAGGCGCGGTCCTTGCGGTCTTCACTATGGTTGGATTAACACCACTGGCCGTGATACTTTCCTCGTCTCGCAGAAATCCTTACGGGAAAGGATTTGTGGTTCTGGTACAAGTACTAGCAGCAAGTGTTACGTGCTTTAAGACAAAACCATTGGAATGTCGGGGTAAGGATATACAATCTCAGGTCCACCTATAGCAAAAGTGAAGGCATTTAAAAGCTGGGATGTGAGGGCCTCAGGAGGTTAAACTGTATTTAGTATGTTAAAGGATCACGACAAAGTAAAAAAAACACTATTAAAAATAAAGCGAGAGCAAAAACTAAAAAAACACAGTGAATAGTGGAATGGGAAAAGCCGACGGGAAGGAGTAGGAGATGGCATCAAAGGACGCGGCCAAACTAAAAAAAAACTGCATCCACTTCTCCCCATGTCAAAGAAAAGAGCTGGAACGTTAAGATAAGGATGAGGCTGTCCAAGTACAGAGTTTGTTGTTCTGTTGGCAGACCAACCTATACCACTCATTGTTCAGACGAGTTTGCTTGTAGAGTTCAGATGCTGTAATGAATTATCACAGATCCATCAGAGTGTTTTATTCTGAACAAGCTAAAAATTGTGCTTGTTATTGTATAATGCTTGTGGGGAAGGATTTATCAGTGTCTTGTATGGATGCAACTTCGTATGAAGGGCTGTACATTTAAACAGATAGAGTGAATATAAAGTTTTTCTTGCCAAGGGGGCCTTTGAATATATTTGTAAATGAAAACAAAAGTATGGATCAAGGGTAAAACCAAGGGTAGTACAAGAGGATGTGATTTGCAGAGGTGCTTGTAGTCTATCGAAGGTGTTGAGGTAAATATGGTTGTAAAGGAGAAGTTTTGTGGACTTTCTTTGTTGCGTTAGTCTTGATATGCCATTTATGCTCCCATCTCGAGATGGTGTCAAGTTCATCACTGATGCGCCAAACAACACCTGAAAGCGCATCTAGGTGCATGCAGTCGTCAGCATAGAGGATAGTGAGTGAGTCTGCGTGTGTGGGGTCTGGAAGGTATAAAGTAATGGGGGGGGAGCATGCTTCCCTGAGATACACCTGCGTTCATTGAAATGGTGCATGCATTGAAATGCCTAAAACATTTATTTAAGAATTTTATCTTTAGTTTACGGTTATCAAGAAAACTGCAAAGTATCTTTTTGATTTAATCATGGGATTAAATTTTGTGCATAGTTTGTATTTCAGGCCAGACTGTGCCAAAGGCTCAATCAAAATCTTTTGTCACAGGAAGTCTTTAGTCGTCGGTTTTTGTTTTTGTTTATGTAGTTAATGTTGAATGCATCTAGTGTCTGAGTGATGCGAGTGAAATCCAAATTGTTAGTGTGAGAGGTTATGGTCTACAAAATACCGCCTTACTCAAGTGTTTATGATTTTTCGAAAATTTTACTTATTGTCTAGAGTAGACTACTTGGGCGGTAACTCTTTGGGTTAGTCCCCCTGGGAGCCGCCTTCCCTGGTTAGTCGGACCAGAGGGTTACCCTACTGTAGGGGTCACCAGTGAGGAATGACACAAAATGGCCCCCACGTGCACCAAGACCTATGAGAGAGGATGGTGCAC
>NC_061845.1:20378550-20398550 GCF_019202785.1 Penaeus chinensis
TTATTATTATTATTATTATTATAATTATTTTTTCTATATTAGAATTATTAACATGACTATATTTGCTATCATTATTATTATCATCATTATCAATATTATCATAATTATTTTCTCATTATTATTATCATCATTATCATTATTATTGTCATTATGATATTAATTATTGTAATTATTAATTCAAATATCCTCATTATTATCAGCAATATCATTATCACTGTTATTATTAAAATACAGATGTTATGTTTACTGTCATTCTCATTGTTATCAAAATTATCGTTATTTCTATAATTTAATAATTACTATCATATATTTTGCCATTATTAATTAAATTATCCTCATTATTATCTTTGTTACTTAATAATTTTGAAAAGTAAATAAATTAATTTTTGATCGAAAAATGGGCATTTTCGTTTTTTTTCGAAAGTCTTCGGGATTTCTTACTTTTACCTTTTCTTCATAATAAATAGATACTATTATTGTTATTATTACCATTATTGTTATCATTCTCATTATTATTGGCATAATTATCATCCTTATCATCAATATCCTTATTATTACTATAATTCATATCATTGTTGCAGTTAATAGTACAATATTGATGATAATGATAATGATAATGATAATGATAATGATAATAATAACAATAAAAATAACAATAATAAGAATGATAATCATTATCATAATAATAATAATAGAATATCAGCAACAATAATAATGATGATGATAATGATAACGATAAAGATAATGATAATGATAATGATAATAATAATGATAATGATAATAATAATGTTAATAATAATAATGATAATAATGATAATAATAATAATAATAAAAATGATAAAAAATACTAATAATGTAATAGTAATAGTATTAATAATGATAATGATAACGGTAATACAAAAGTAATAATGATAATAATAATAATAATAATAATAATAATACTTATATTGATAGTAATTACAAAAATAGTAATGATAATAATGATAAAGACAGCAATAACAATGATATTAATATTATGATTAGTAATTGTATTAATAATGATAATAATAACAGTAATATAAAAGTAATAATGATGATAATAATAATAATAATAATGATACTTAAATTGATAGTAATTAGAAATAATAATAATGATAATAATGCTAAAGACAACAATAATAATGATTTTAATATTATTATTATCATTACTATCATTACTATTATTATTATCATTATCATTAGAATATAGTTTACTATTGCTAACATTAGCTTTATTATCAAAATGATTGTTATCGTTATAATTCTATCACTATTATATTGATTATTGTCATTAGTAAAATCATTGACATCATGTTCTCTCAAAAGTCTATATTTCGCTAGATTTGACCGGTTTCGGCTTTTCTGTTTTTTTTTTTTAAATTTTATTTTAGCACTTTACTTTCTTTTGAATTATTGTCACTATCACCATTATAAGTATCATCGTTTTTCATAATTTTAATCATTACCATCATCATTATCATATTATTATGACTATTAATATTATTATTATTATCATTATTGTCATTCTAATTATTATTATTATTATTATTATCAATATTATTACTATCATTATTATGACTATTGTTATTATTATTATCATTATTGTCATTCTAATTGTTATTATTATTAGTATTATCAATATTATTATTATCATTATTATCATCATTATTATCAATATAATTATTATCATTATTATTATCAATATTGTTATAATTATTACTATCAATATTGTTATTATTATCAATATCATATTTGTTTATTGTTATTGTTATTATTATTATTACTAATATTTTTATTGTTATTATTATTATTATCATAATAATTATTATTATTATTATTATTATTATCAGTATTATCATTATTTGCTGTACCTATCATCATTGTGGTTGTTATTAATAATGAATTTTTTTAGCATTATTAGCTTTATTTCATTCTTTGTCATCAATATAATTACTATTAAGCGTAATTACAGTTATTCTAGTTGTCATTGTAATAATTTTCATTATCACCATTGTTATCATCATTTTCATGGGCATCATCATTATTTTTATTATCATCATTATCATTATCACTGCTATTATTGCTGTTATTATTATTATTATTATTATTGTTATTATCAGTTTTAATCATAGCCTTTAATGAGCTGTATGGTCTGTTGTTTTTTCTTTAACATCAAGCAACGACCCGTTTCCTTAGATGTTAAGAGCGTGGCGCAGAATTCTTGCAGTTCCTCATGGGCAAGCTTTTTGTAAGAGGTCAAAGTGCAGATCTTGGCTGATTTGTGTAAGCCATGAATTAAATCTTGTAGAGATAGTGCAAAAGACCCGATAACAATGGGAAATATATTTCTCTGATAATAATATTGATAGCTATAAAATGATAAAAAAATAATTATAATTTTGATAATAATAGAAATAATAGCAATAATAACTAGTATGCAAAGAATTTTCATATTGTCCATATAATTAGTATTATGATTATCTTCAGTATAATTATTGTTATCATAACGATTATCATCAGGATTTCCTAAAGTATGATGGACATTATCACGAATATAATAATCGTCATGGTCATTATAAGTGTAACTTTATTCTAATTTTAGTTATTTTTCTGTGATAATCATCATTATCGCTAATAAAGTTGTTATCATGGTTATGATAGGCATAATCATTCTTATTGAAGTTATTATTTTTTATTATAATTTATAATAGTAATAATAATGATAATAACAATGATAATAATAATAATAATGATAATGATAATGATAATGATAATGATATGATAATGATAATGATAATGATAATGATAATGATAATGATAATGATAATGATAATGATAATGATAATGATAATGATAATGATAATGATAATAATAATAAAAATAATAATAATAATAATAATAATAATACTAATAATTATAATAATAATATTAATAATATTGATAATAATAAGGTCCCAGAAATTGAGGATTTCTGGCTCCTGGTATCAGCGTTCTGACCCGCATCGCTGGACTTGGTACAGCGATACAGGAAGAGTGGCCAAGGAGATCGACCACATCCTCGTTAGCACTCGATGGAGGATCCTCCAGAACTGCAGGGTATATCGAAGCGCTCAGTTCTGTGGAACTGACCATAGAATAGTAGTGGCTACTCTCCAGGTCCACTTTAGAACCCCCCGTCGCCCAAATGAACACCCTAGGGTGTTTAATTTGGACAGATTGAGGGAGGACGAGTGTACCCGGGGGTTTGCCGAGGCTATCTCTGGTCGTCTCACAGCACTCGAGGGCCAGACAGACCCTGTTCTTATGTGGGATACCTTCAAGTGTGAAACGCTTGATGCAGCTCAGGAATCCATTGGTGAACGCCCAAGAACAAGACAGAATTCCATCTTACAGGAGACGCTGGAAGCCACAGATGCTTGTCGTGCGGCTCGACTGTCAGGGGATCGCACTTTGCACCGCTCTCTGGTGCGCAGGACTAGGTCACTGTTGAGAAGGGATAAGGAACAGTTTATCAGTAGTCTTGCAGAGGAGGTCGAAAGCCATTTCCTTGTAAATGACCTTCGTCCTGCCTACCAAGCTCTGAGAAAGCTGAACTCCAAGTCCCCCTCACAGACGGCTGCAGTCCGCTCAGCAAGTGGCCAGATAATCTCAGATCCTGATGGGGTGCGTGTGCGTTGGGCTGAGTATTTTGAGCAGTTGTATAAGGTTGATCCACCAACAGTTAACATGGATGCGGGTAATGTTGAGACTCCTCTGCCAGATCCACCCATCAGCGAGGATCCACCCTCCCTGACCGAAATCAGGGGGGCGATCTCCAAGCTGAAGAGTGGTAAAGCAGCAGGTGTCTGTGGCAACCCAGCCGAATTGTTAAAGGCTGGTGGAGAACCTATGGCAAGGGGCTTGCATGCAGTCCTGTCTGCCATCTGGCAGACTGGTACCTTTCCCCCTGACCTGCTGAGGGGTGTGGTCATCCCTCTCTGGAAGGGGAAAGGGGATCGGTGGGACTGCAGCAATCACCGAGGCATTACACTACTCAGTGTACCAGGCAAGGTACTCGCACACATCTTACTGAGACGTATCAGGGACCACCTGTTGAGGCACCAAAGACCGGAGCAATCTGGTTTCACTCCTGGTAAGTCCACAATAGACCGCATCCTGGCGCTTCGAATCATTATAGCGCGCCGTCGTGAGTTCGGACGTGGGCTGCTCGCAGCCTACATCGATCTCAAGAAGGCGTTTGACACGGTGCATCGCGAATCTCTCTGGGAGATCCTGAGACTAAGAGGAATTCCAATAAGGATTATTGGACTAATAGCAAACCTGTATACAGGCACTGAAAGTGCTGTAAAGTGTGGTGGGGGCCTGTCGAGCTTCTTCCCTGTTAGTTCAGGGGTGAGGCAAGGCTGTGTTCTTGCACCAACACTTTTCAACACTTACATGGATTGGATACTGGGTAGAGCTACTGTCCAAAGTCACTGTGGAGCAACTCTGGGCAATATCAAGGTTACAGACCTTGACTTTGTCGATGATGTTGCCGTACTCTCTGAATCTCTGGAAACCCTTGTGGCGGCTCTTGATGCATTTAGCAATGAAGCGAAGCCCCTGGGGCTAGAGGTCTCCTGGACCAAGACCAAGATCCAGGATTTTGGGGGCCTGCTAGGAGACCCTGTACAGTCGATACGTGCTTTCGGTGAAAACATCGAAGTCACAAAGAGCTTTATATACCTCGGTAGTGCATTTCACGACTCTGGGCTGTCAGAAGAAGTCAGTAGACGGATTGGCCTGGCAGCAGGGGTCATGAAATCTCTCGACAAGAGTATTTGGAGATGTCGGTACCTGTGCAGAAGGACCAAGTTATGTGTTTTCAAGGCCCTGATACTGCCAGTTTTACTCTATGGTAGTGAAACTTGGACACTATCTTGTGCTCTGGAATCTCGTCTTGATGCCTTTTGTAACAGATCCTTGCGCCGGATCATGGGGTACAGTTGGCGGGACCATGTGTCCAACCAACGGCTGCACCGTGAGACCGGTACAGGACCTGTTACTTGCACAATCCGTGATCGCCAACTCAGGTTATATGGCCACTTGGCTCGACTCCCACAGGATGATCCTGCCCATCAGGTTGTCTCTGTCCGAGACAACCCTGGGTGGAGGAGGCCTGTGGGACGACCGAGAAGGTCGTGGCTTGGGCAAATCGATCAAACCTGTCGTGAGGAACTAGAGATGGGCCGGGCCCCTGCCTGGCGGCTCGCCATGAGGGATCCTCGTAGGTAGAAGCGGAGGGTGGATGCGGCTATGCGCCCCTGCCGGCGTTAGCTCCATAATGATGATGATGATGATAATAATGCAAATAAAATAATAATAACAATGATAATAATGATAATGATGATGATAATGATAATAATAATAATGATAATAAAACAATAATAATAATAATAGTAATAATAACAATAATAATAATAATGATAATAATAAAATGATGATAATAAAAATAATGATAATTGTACTACTACAGCTATAACCCGAAGAACAGAGATTATCATAACAATAATATTGATAACAATCATAGTGGTAATAGGCTATTGATAATGATAAGGATGATAATAGTTATCATTATCATCATAATCATCTAGATAATGATGATTGTTATCAAAATTATTATTATCATTACTATTATTATTATTATTATAATTCTTATCATCACTATTAATATCCTTATTTTCTTTATCATTATGATCAGTATGTTATCATTATGATCAGTATGTTATCATTATGATCAGTATGTTATCATTATGATCAGTATGTTATCATTATGATCAGTATGTTATCATTATGATCATTACTTTATTCACCATTCTTACAATTGATATTATAAATATGAAAATACTGATAATGATGTTAATCATAACAATAATTTCAACAATAATTGCCATTGCTGCAATAATGATAATAAAAATAATGATAATGAGTTTAATGACAAAAATGGAAATCATAATAATGATGTTGATGATGGCGATGGTAATCAAGCGGAAAATAGGCTTTTCAGAAAACACCAGAAAAGCCCATTTTCCTATTAAAAGTAACGATAATGATGATTTTCGCTAAAACGATATATGATAATGGTGATAACTGAACTATGAATGACAATAATGATGATAATTGAAGATAATGACTATAATGATATTAAGATAATGATGAAAAAATAATATTGATAAGAAAGGGATAACTAGAAATAATAAGTGATTTTGATAATAATATAAAATTATGTAAGTCATCTTTATTAAGGAAGATAGTAAAGATTATACATGGATTAAACTGAAAATAATAATGGATAATGACAATATTAGAATATGAAAGAATAATTATGATGATGATATTTTTGATAAAAAAAAGGGAATAATAGCTATAAATGCCAGAATTCGAATCATTTTCACAGCAACAACGATAAGACAACAGCGGTGATACTACAGCACTGCTATTACTGCTACTGCTACTACTAATAATAATGATAATAGTAATGGTAATGATAACAGCAAGAGTAACATTATTATCTTTAATTTTATCATTATCATTATTATCGCCTTTATCCATTGTTGTTATCATTATCATACTTATTGTTACTATCATTATGTATATTAGCATGAGTAAAATTATCATTATAATCATCTTCATTATAAAAATATTAATGATGATAAAAAAAATAATTATAATAATATGAATTGTTATTCTAACTATAGTGATAATAGTAATAATCTCCACCATAATAGTTATAATAATGACAAAAAAAGACACCCAGAAAAGTCGAAGAACGGCAAAAACTAGTGATGGTAAAGTAATTATAAAATCATTATATGAACACTAGTAACAAGTATTCTAATAATTTCACTATTGTTAGTATAATTATTATGATCGCCAACAAGATATCATTATGGATATCTTCAGCATAATTATTGTTAATGTAGTCATTATCATGATTATCATCTTTAAATAATTTTTTTATTATCCTTATCATGATTTTTAAAATATGATATTCATTATCATAACCATAATTATCATTATGATGATTATACACATAGTTTTTTGTTATTCTATCTACTATTATTACCATTTGATTATTATCGCTAATAGAGCTATTATAATGGTTATTATAGGCGTAATTATTCTTATTCTACTTATTGTTTTCCTTATTATCATTAATGATAATAATAATGATTGTAATGATAATTATAGTAATGATAGTAATAATAATAATAATGATATTTGTAATAATAATTATTATTGTGATAATAATGATAATGATAATAATAATGATAATGATAATAATGGTAATAGAAAATGAGAATAGTAATAATAATAATATCAACAATAGATAATATAGTTGCTAATATAGTAAGAATAAAAATAGATAATATAGTAGGAATAACAATAGATAATATAGTAAGAATAACAATAAATAATATAGTAAGAATAACAATAGATAATATAGTAAGAATAACAATAATAAAAATAATAATAACAATAATAATAATAATAATAATAATAATGATAATAATAATAATAATTAATGTGATTAGTTTAGTTGTCTTTTATTTACCACCCTGGCTAACTACACAGGTGTGGGCAAGCTGTGGTACATTTAATGCATGGTCATAACATTACATAGTTACATTTGAATTTTAGCCTATAACATTGCTATGAGTACTTTATCAGTTTAAGGAAAGGAAAAATTGCACAGTCCTTTATCCACTCATCTGCCACGCCGGCATATAGTTTGGGCGTGGAAAAGCATTAATACATTTGATATGCGGTTATGTGATACTACATTCCAAATTTAGGATACAACATAAGTATATCTTCTAAGACATCAGATGATATGAAGTAGTTACATAGTTCTCGGTACCTCATGCTAGGTGGTCTGAAAGGCTGTAACACAGGGCACTCTGAAATATAATGTACAAGTGTTCGCTTATATTCTTTATTATACAGTTTACACTTAGTTTCTTCGACATTACAAACTGTACTGACCTGCCAATACAATCTATATCCAAGCCTGATTCTTGCAGTCACAATATCACACTGTCTTGTTCTTGTTTTATATAAACCATAGATGAATGGATCTTGCCTAAACCGGCCATAGTGCTTTATACTACAGCTTTCAGGGCGTTGAGAATTAATCAACTCAGTCAAGTCCTATCTGAAGGAAGCTTTACTGATGTATAAAATCCTAGAAAGAGGTATCCCAAGATCTATATCCACACTTTGTTTGCCACATGTTGACTTTGCTAGGCGATCAGCATGATCATGCCTAGGGATTCCAACATGCGATGGAATCCACACAAAACGTATATTATGGCCTCGTTCTTTTGCACGATACACGTTTATCCTGATGTCATTTGCAATATTTCCCGCACCTTGGTCAAGAGTGTTCAGAGCCTGGAGAGCACTCTGTGAATCGCAGAAAATGACCCCTGAGCCTTGATTCAATAGAAATTCGGTGGCCATGAGTATTCCAGAAAACTCAGTTTGCATAATGCTAGCCCAGTCATGAACCCTCCTACAATCCTGATGCTGCAAAATATTGTTTTTATATACAACAAAAGCGCATCCTGCTCTGCTCCCAGACTGCAAGGATCCGTCAGTGTAGCATTCATATGCATTGGAAAGAGTTTATAGATGCTCATTTATAATTGCAAGTGCATACTGCTTAAGTATAGCAGGGGGGACACTGTCTCTTTTGAGGGCAGTCGTATATTATACACTTAGGTCCGACATTTTCCACGGTGGTCCATGTAGGGTCTTAGTTATGGGTATGTTCAGCTGAGCTAAGTGTTTACACGTCACTTGTAACCATGGATTTGAGTATGAATCGGTGTTGTTATTCAAAGTTAGCTCTTCTATTCTGTGTTTTAGTTGTCTTTGGAACTCTGTACAATGGAGGGGTTCTCTAATTGATTTGACACTAAATGTGGTATTTATGTATAATATTCTTTCATAAACAGAAGGCAAATTAAGTTATGTTCTCATATTCACAATCCTTGTTGTTCTAGGGGCACCAAGAATGATCCTCATGGCTTCATTTTGGACACTTTCTAGACTAGTCAACTCTGATTCCTTGAACAATACTAGGTGCAACGCATGGTAATCTATGACCGACCTTATGTATGACAAGTAAAAGATTCTCGCAATATTGACATTAATACCATGGTCTTTGCCGACAAGTGTCTTAAGTGGCTTCAGCCGCTCCCACAGCCTTTTCTTCAGGTTTCTAATGAACTCTGAATCATTAACAATCACCCAAGGTATTTGTATTGATGGCAGAGATCTAGCTCAACGTCATCTATATGAAACCTTGGCAGAGGGATTGTCTGTAATGAAACTTTAGTTTAGTTTAGTCCTTTATTTACCACCCTGGCTAACTGCACAGGCGTGGGCAAGCTGTGGTACATTTAATGCATGGTCATAACATTACATAGTGTTACATTTGAATTTCAGCCTATAACATTGCTATGAGTACTTTTATCAGTTTAAGGAAAGGAACAATTGCACAGTCCTTTATCCACTCATCTGCCACGCCGGCATATAGCTTGGGCGTGGGAAAGCATTAATACATTTTATATTCGGTTATGTGATACTACATTCCAAATTTAGGATACAACATAAGTATATCTTCTAGGGCATCAGATGATATGAAGTAGTTACATAGTTCTCCGTACCTCATGCTAGGTGGCCTGAAAGGCTGTATCACATGGCACTCTGAGATATAATGTACAAGTGTTCGCTTATATTCTTTATTATACAGTTTACACTTAGTTTCTTCGACATTACAAACTGTACTGACCTGCCAATACAATCTATATCCAAGCCTGATTCTTGCAGTCACAATATCACACTGTCTTGTTATTGTTTTATATAAACCATAGATGAAGGAATCTTGCCTAAACCGGTCATAGTGCTTTATGCTACAGCTTTCAGGGCGCTGAGAATTAATCAACTCAGTCAAGTCCTCTCTGAAGGAGGCTTTAATGATGTAGAAAATCCTAGAAAGAGGTATCCCAAGATCTATGTCCACACTTTGTTTGTCACATGCTGACTTTGCTAGGCGATCAGCATGATCATGCCTAGGGATTCCAACATGCGATGGAATCCACACAAAACGTATATTATGGCCTCGTTCTTTTGCACGATACACGTTTATCCTGATGTCATTTGCAATATTTCCCGCACCTTTGTCTAGAGTTTTCAGAGCCTGGAGAGCACTCTGTGAATCGCAGAAAATGACCCCTGAGCCTTGATTCAATAGAAATTCGGTGGCCATGAGTATTCCTGCCAACTCGGTTTGCATAGTGCTAGCCCAGTCATGAACCCTCCTACAATCCTGGTGCTGCAAAATATATTTTTTTTTTTATATACAACAAAAGCGCATCCTGCTCTGCACCCAGACTGCAAGGATCCGTCAGTGTAGCATTCATATACATTGGAAAGAGTGTCTAGATGCTCATTTATAATTGCAAGTGCATACTGTTTAAGTATAGCAGGGGGGGCACTGTCATTTTTGGGGGCAGTCGTATAATATACACTTAGGTCCGACATTTTCCACGGTGGTACAGAACGTCCATGTAGGGTCTTAGTTATGGGAATGTTCAGCTGAGCGAAGTGTTTACACGTCACTTGTAACCATGGATTTGAGTATGAATCGGTGTTGTTATTCAAAGTTAGCTCTTCTATTCTGTGTTTTAGTTGTCTTTGGAACTCTGTACAATGGAGGGGTTCTCTAATTGATTTGACACTAAATGTGGTATTTATGTATAATATTCTTTCATAAACAGAAGGCAAATTAAGTTATGTTCTCATATTCACAATCCTTGTTGTTCTAGGGGCACCAAGAATGATCCTCATGGCTTCATTTTGGACACTTTCTAGACTAGTCAACTCTGATTCCTTGAATAATACTAGGTGCAACGCATGGTAATCTATGACCGACCTTATGTATGACAAGTAAAAGATTCTCGCAATATTGACATTAATACCATGGTCTTTGCCGACAAGTGTCTTAAGTGGCTTCAGCCGCTCCCACAGCCTTTTCTTCAGGTTTCTAATGAACTCTGAATCATTAACAATCACCCCAAGGTATTTGTATTGATGGCAGAGATCTAGCTCAACGTCATCTATATGAAACCTTGGCAGAGGGATTGTCTGTGGGTTAAGTGCCTTTGTTTTTTCAGATGAAATTATCAAGCCACACTCAGTAGCCCTTGCAGAAAGTATATCTAGAATATCTTGCATTCTCTCCTCGGATGAGGATTTAATACAAATGTCATCGGCATAGCAAATAATGGAGTCATTGCCTGCAAGTGGTATATCGCCCAGTAATCTATGCATTAGGATATTAAATAGCATGGGACTAAGTACGCCTCCCTGAGGTGTGCCGAGTTCAAATACTTTTGTAAGAGTACTTTTAATGCCCCTGAAGAGAACCTGAGCCGATCGATTCGACAGATACATTTGAATCCATGTTAACAGTTTTCCCTGAATACCAAAGCTAGCTAGTTGCTCAAGGATAATTTCCCTGTTTGCAATATCAAAAGCAGATTTAAGATCAAGAAATACGGTTTGCATGCCTGGGTTTGAGTTTGTTAAGTACTCTGCAAAACAGTGCTGACTGCTACGCCCTGGGAGAAATCCATACAGTCTGGAGGATAACTTAGCATTTATGCGATACATGAGCCTGTTCAGAATTATTCTCTCAAGTACTTTGCACAGACAGGAGGTCAAGGAAATGGGTCTGTATTTATCAGTATTGGGTTTGGGTATAGGAATGATTAAGCTTTTAGTCCAGGAGCTTGGGAGGATTCCTTGTGATAGTCTGAGTCTATACAGATGTAAAAGTGGGTTGCCTGGTACCTGAGCAATGTGACGAAGGACGCTGTAGGTAATGCCGTCCTCGCCAGGGGCGGTTGCCTTACCTTTCAGAAGGGCATTGCTCAGTTCCCACTCGGTTATTTCGACAAAGTCGGAGGGGTCAATAGCAGCACATGCTATTGCTATATTGAAATGTCTATCTATTTTCGACTTATTGAGCTGATTTTTTATCCCTTGTGGAAGTGAGTGTACTTGAGAATTTCCTGCCCACTGCTCTAGCAGCATATTAGCCTGTTCCTGTGGACTGTGGAACTGCGGTGTTGTGAGGGCTTTACCTGTCAGTCTATTAATTTTTCTCCATACGTCAGCTATAGAAGTTTGACTATTGATACTTTGCAGAAATTGTTCCCAGTATTTACTACGAATCTGAGTTTTTAAATCTCTGAATTCCTTGGTGGCTTTCATAAACTGCAGAAGATTATCTGTCGTCTTATTATCTTTATAGCAATTAGCAAGCTCCTGAACCCGTATATATTCCTTTGCCAGAATTGGGTCATTGATCCACCTCGGTGCATGGGAGGTCTGGGGCCTCTTTTTCTTTGAGAGTTTTCTTGAACAGACCCAAGTGTCATAGTAGTCAGTGACAACTTTGATTAGATCCTGAGAAAATTTCTCAACAGATGTTACTTCATAGGTGTTATACCAGTCATAGACCCGTGCCTTGAAGAGATGCTCCAGGCCCGGTGGGATAATTATTCGGAGCCTAGGTGATCTAGTGGCTGAATTGGTGTCTACAGTATAATCTGTTCGTATTGCAAAGTGGTCACTAACTAACTCTCGCACCAGTGAAGTACAGACATTACCATGAACTAAATTTTTGCCAAATACATAGTCTAATATGCCACCTCCCAAATGAGTCTCTGCTTCTGTGTCATATACTGTCAGTGATCTACTATTGATAAAATGTTTGAATTCTTCCCCATTACTATTACGTTGGTTGTCTCCAAAGTGTGGATGCCTTGCATTGAAGTCGCCCATACATAACGTGCTTTGGTTGTGAAAATTGGGGAAAGAACTAGCCAGAAATTTGGAGTATCTGGCATATACATTATACAGTGAAAAATAGCCAGTGGCAGTCTGAATTTTTAAATGATGAAATTGAACATCAGTGTTCTCGGATTTTTTAACTAATTTATGTGGCAGTGTTACCTTCACATATGTCAATAATCCAGTCATGGCTGTATTCACATATGAATAGTATCCCTGAATTGCAGGTGCTATTTTCATCTTAGCAGCAGCAGCAAAAGGTTCTTGCACGCAAATAACATCAGTATTATATTTACGGATATAAAACTCTAGGTCATTCAGCCTAGGCTTTATACTACGCATATTCCATGATATAAATTTGATTGTCTGTTTATCCATAAGTGAGTAGTGTTCTATTAGGCAATCTGTACCTCATGCTGTTATATCCTCTAATATTACAAATTATAGATTCACATAAACATATAGCTTTATGATTGTGGATTTCATTACAGATGGTAGTCTTAAACATAAAAGTACTTTTAACCATTTCAAACATTTGATCTTAGCTTTGTTCCACTTCTCAGCACAGTCCCTCCGGTTGCTGTGCTAAGTGCACCTGGGGGGCTGGTTGCGTCACTGGACCCAATGTCACAGGGATCCTGATATTGTTCGTGGCGGCTGTCAGCGCTGACACGCCCACTCTGGTTATCAGCAATGGCGGTCTGACATCGGTTCTCCTCGTTCGTTTTTTTAGCACTAATGGTAACACGAGTATCACGGCACTGACAATCACTGTTATTTTTTTCCATTTCATTAATTAAGTTAGTGTTTTGTTCTTTCAGAACTTTTATTTCCTTTAAAAGTTTAAGCACTTTTATGTCGCCTTGGTCAGCTGGCGTGACGTCACTTCTGTCACATGGTTGTGCGGGGGATTCCCCCGCCTGGCCTGCGGTCGTCCCTGCCTGAGGGTGAGGGACGGCTGCCTCGGCTGGCTCCCGGGGAGGGAGGGGGGGCGTGGTCTTTAATTCAGAGAGTGTGGCAGCTTTGACGCCCGAGTCACCCTCTGTGAGGATCAACATCATCTTGTTCACCTTCTCCAGTTGCGCAAACATTTCGCGTAGTTCGGCGACCTCTGCACCCCCACTCGCCGGCAGCCGCGGGAAATCTCTGCGGTTGGTGACGTCACACAGGGCACGGGCAGGCGCTTCCCCGGCACCCTGTCCGCTGGTTGGGTTGGGAGGGTCGCGCTGGTCACTCACGGTCGGTGCTGGGACCACAGGGGGTGGGGGGGGGAGGGGCCAGGGCAGGGAGGCCCTTGCACCCCCAGTGCCAGGCATTTACACCTGTCATCCCACACCTGAAGCAGGATGGGACAAAAGTTGGTGCTTCTGCATTACTCTCTTCTGCTGCACTGCGAGGACACTCCCTGACAGTATGTTGTTCTCCACATTCTGCACAGCGCGCCTTGCCCTTGCAGTATTTAGCTACATGGCCACTTTCCATGCAGTTATAACAGATGACGGAGGATGCCCTCCACGGTCTCACGTGGCTGGCGGGTATGTACTTCCCAAGGAAGTGGTATGTACTGGGAGGGGGTTGTTCTCCTTTCCATATGATTCGAATACGGTTGAGTGGTTTCTTGTCTTTGTGCACTCGTATGGCCTTATGAACTCCTTCGAGTGCATACGCATGTTTAAGATCAAAATCCTTGTTGTAGTGGGTCACAAGGTATTCGTCATATTTCTCTTGCTTCTTGGGCTCATCACAAAGTTTGAAGATAATACCTCCAATTGATCCTTTAATAAGGTCGTCAACAAATTTTCGCTGAGAGCGAGCGACGTACACATACGGCGAGGAGAGAGTGTCTCCTCGCACAAGGTCGAGGGGGGTACCCCCCTGGGCCCGAGAGTCGTTGCCGAGGTTCTGTAGCCATTTCAGTTTATCGTTTTTCGTGGTGCCTTCAGGGAAGGCGAGACGAACATAATCGCTTTTTGGTGCCAGTGGTCTCTTACCGGCATTGTTGAGCTTTTTTTTCTTAGTTTTCGACTTCACTAAAGTGAAGCCGTCACTTCCTTCCTGGGCATCAGGATCACCACCTTCAGCACCCGCCCGTTGCAAAGCAATGGATTCAGTGGGGCTATCCACTGAATTACAGACTGAAACTTTAGCCGCGGGAGGGGAGGGACAGTTATCCACCGAGTCCTCCCCCTCAGTGTTTACATTGCGGTGTCCCCCATCGTGGGGGTGACCGCGTGACCGCCGCGCCTGGCCCGCCCGGCTCGCCCGCCTCGTGACAGGTGATATATAGCGCTCGGGACAACGGGGCACTCAGCTCTAACGGTTACCCCGGCAGTCCTTGGCACTCGGTAGAGAAATTATTTCAAATTTCTGTACAAACATAACTATTATCACAGCACTGATCTCATGTCACTGACTTGCGGGTTATATGAGCACCAAGAATTCATGAACCCCTTGTACAACTTTCTCATATATGATACCAGATAATCGTGTATATGGGGCAAGGGCACCGGACCACGGGCACCACACGACCTCTCCGTATGAGGTCACGGTGTGTACTGTAATGAAACTGGTAATGAAAAGTGATTCTTGATTACCGTAGAGTTATTACGACTATTTATACGGAAAGGGTATAACGAAAACCACTGCAAGTATAACACGAAGAACAGATTATTATAATAATGATATTGATAACAGTGAGGTTCATGATTATAACAATAATTATCATTTTGATTGTTATTGTTATTATTATTATAAACTTTTCCTGTTAATGTTATTATTATTATTATTATCATTATTATTGCTATTATTATTATTACCATTACTATTATTATTATTATCACTATTATCATCCTTATTAACATCCTTAATTTCATTATCATTATCAATAGTATGTTATCATTATCATAACTATATATGACATTATTACCACAGCTATGAAAATAAAAAAAAGGATAATTATGCAAATTATAACAATAATTAATTATAAATGCCATAGCTGCAATAATGATAATACCAACAATAAAAAAGATGATAATGATGATAATGACAAATATAAGATAATAAAGGTAATGATCAGGATAACAATTATAGGTTTCATTTGTAAATGAAAAAGGGCTAAAACCAAGAAAAACAGGAAAATTAAACGGAATATAGTTTTTTTCAAAGAACACACGATAAGCCAATTAATAATAATAATGATGGTAATTGGACTAGGAATGACATTAATGATGATAATGATGAAATGATAAGAAATAATGATAAAACTGATAATAATAGGTATAATAAGGATAACTAGTAATAACTAATATATCATTATGGTTATATTAAGGTAAATTATTGTTATTCTAGTCAGATTTATAATTATCCTCATTGAAATAATGTTTCTGTCTTTAGTATCCTCATTTTTGTTAACGTGATATCATTATCGATTATATTATTATTATCGTGGTTATCATAAGTGTATTTTTATTGTTATTCTATCATCATATCATCGTTATTGTGAATAGACGTAATTATTGTAATTATTATCAACATGAGTGAAAATGTTGTCAATAATAATGACAATTGTAAGAATAGTAATAATAATGATATTAATACTACTACTAATAATACGAACGCTAATGGGTTATTACGACTGTTTAAAAGGGGATCAATTGTAGTGAGCTGACGCCTCAGCTTACTTGCCACTCTCGCCCCTGTGTCAGGTCACATAAGATTTCGTAACATGCCCCCCCCCCCCCCCCGACTATCCCTGGCGCCTGGCTGTGACGGAAACGAATATAGATGGCGCAGAAGGCGATTCTGCAGAGGACCTGCCTGCAGGAGACGCTGACGAGCTAACACGGACACCTTGGATGAGATGCTGCAGTCCTTACTGGGGAGGAGGATGACATGATTTGTGAGACAGACTTTTGGCCTTGAAACACTTGAAATAACGCTGGAAAATACGTTTTTCTGAAAGCTGGCGACAGAAAACGGAGTGCAGTTGTTTGGCGCCAGTGCCTGGTTGGCTAGCCAGCGTAATTTTATTTCCTTTTATTTTCAAAATTATGTATATAATTTATGTTCCTTTTATTTATATAAAAAATGTCATGTGTTTTTATTAAAGACCTCCTCTGCAAATATCTAATGAAAATGAGCAATCTCACAATAAATAAGCTGCAACGTCTCAAGGAGCAGACGACATTCTTAAGAATAACGAGTCTTGCTGCGCAGACTCCGTAATTAACGAACTTGGCACACGACCTCGTTCGTAAAAAAGGTCGGGTCAACGACCTTGTAAGAGAGTTGCGGATACCTTGGCTCAGTGAACTACGCTCGGTGTTTCCTTCAGAAAGCCGGCGTTTTTAACGAACTTTTATTCATTTTGGATTACCCTGGTTTTAACGAAGGATTAACGAAGCTGAGCAGTTACAGCGGTTTTTAAAAGGTATTGTTTTTCTGTTTTTATTAAGATTGCTCGAGGAGGTTTTATTTTTGTATTGTTTCTTTTATGGCTTAATAATAATAAGTTAACGAACTGGCGTTTGTTTTTATGTCATTACGTTTTATTTTCTTGATTTTAAGTAAATGAGAAGGCTAATTCATTTTCTGCTTTTTAAATGTCCCACTGAACTTGTGGAACATGCTTGTTTGGTGAATTCTCAGTTATTTCGTATTTTCTTATTTTCTTTATTTGTAAACCTGCGTACTCTTGCTTAACGAGAGTACATTGATGACGCAACGTAATATTCAGACTTTTCCTTCAGTCAGGTAAGATTCCGCTACCACATGATAACTAACCTGATCTTAAGTACCGAACCTTATGTATACTTTTGTGCCGAAACAGGATGCACGAGATCCCTCTCTCACATGCTCCAGGGATAGCCGCTCCCTACACAATTATCATTATCGCTAATACGATTATTATTTAGGTCATTATATCGTACTTCTATTATCATTCCAGATATTATCATTATAATTAATATAGAAAGTTGTAATTATCATTATCATCATCATTAATGTGAATTTAATTATAATTTTCGTTAATAAAATAGTATCATGGTTATTTTAAGCGTTATTATTGTTAGTCTAGCAATTCTGTTTCTGTTGATATATTTTTTGTCATTATTATCATTATCATCGTCATTATTACCGATATGATTATTGTTAAAGTTAATATTTCACCTGACATTATCAATGTCATTATAAACTTGATCATTACGAATTTCCTTATTATTGCACAAATAAGATAAAAGCGAAAACCTCCATATCCATTACATTAACCCATTATTTCAACATTTTCGGGTTTGTTACTTCGTGAAGTTGCCTTGGGACTTTTTTATCATCATCATCATTTTTTTAGGATTATTTAATAATTTCGTATTTTTTATTGTTGATATAAGTTGCGTTTTATTATTGTTATAATTATTATTATTATTATTATTATTATTATTATTGTTATTATTATCATTATTATCATTGCAATTATTATTATTTCCATCATTATTATCATCATTGTTATTGTTGTATGCATGATGATAATAATGATAATAATAATAATAACAATTATCATTATTATTAATATTATTATTATCGTTATTATTATTCATAAGTATTATGATTATTCATTTCTGTCTCTGTTATCATTTTACTCATAATAATTCTCAATATGATTACCGTTATCACTAGGAAAATTATTATTAGTAGTGTTATCATAAACATAATTATTGTCATTCTTGTTATTGTGAATATTATCATTAAATAATTTCTGTCATTATTTTCGTCATCATCCTTATTGTCAATATGAGTATCATCATCGCTAATATATTTATTTATTACTATAGTTATCGTAATCGTATTTAGTGATCTTCTAGATGTTATTGTTATTCTTATCATGAAAATGATATGTTGTTATCATTATAATTATCATTAACAATATTGCCAAGTATCGCTAAGAGAATTGTTATTATGTTTGTTGTAGGCAAAATTATTGTTATGTTAGTTACTTTTATCATTATTATTATTGATTTTTAAAAATGTCTTCTATTAATGTCTTCATAATCTACGTTATTATCAATTTACATATCATTATCGCTGAAAGGAATATTGTTATAATTATTAATTATAATTATGAAAAGGAGAAAACACACTACCGTGTTGATACTATGGTATAAAAACCCACACTGTAAAACTAGATTTAATTGAAAAAGAGAGACTACAGTTTCGGAATCCACCTGGATTCCATCTACAGAGACTCCTCGGCTGCCCGTCCTCAGCCTGCCCTACACTGAGGAGATTTACTCTCTCCGCCGCCCTCTTCACACTCTCAACTGCAGGCTGATCTTTCGCCAGGTGAACACTCTCCGCCGTAACCTGGTCCACACCAGCCCACCCTCTTCCTCGAAGGTGGGCACCTATGCTATTCCTTGTACCTCCTGTGACAAACAGTACTTTGGCGAGACGGGCGCCAGTCTCACTAAGCGCCTGTCTCAACATAAGTACGCTGTTTCCAGGGGGCACAACAACAACGCTCTCTTCTGCCATCAGTGGGATACAGGCCATCTGATGGACTGGTCAGCGGCGCGAATTATCTTTCCTTCCGCTGACGTCCACGCCCGCAGATTGGTGGAATCTTCTCTAATTAAGATGCTTCCCAATTTCAACCTGAACAGCGGCTTTTCTCCTGCTGACAGTCTCCTCGCTTCCCACATCCTTCGCCTTCTCCCGTATGCTGGCCACCCTTCACACAGTCCGCCCGACCCTCCCGACCTGACCTGCCCGACCTGATCTGACCTCCCTTCGTTTCCGTTCGTCTGTCCTCACCTGCCCCGTGTCTCCGCGTTGCCTTTCCTCTCTCTGTCTTATAACCCCCTCCTCTTCCTTGCCTCCTCAGACCTGAAGATGGAATCCAGGTGGATTCCGAAACTGTAGTCTCTCTTTTTCAATTAAATCTAGTTTTACAGTGTGGGTTTTTATACCAATTATAATTATAATTATTAGTATTATTTTAGTTATCAACTTTTTTGAATTTATCAAAATTATCACTGACAATAAAGATAATATTATTGAAATTTATATTCCTACCGTCAGTATCA
>NC_061845.1:20401050-20406050 GCF_019202785.1 Penaeus chinensis
TATTATTATCATTATTCATATTACTATTAATATTACTATTATTTTTATTATCATTACAATTGTTATCATTATCATCATCATTATTGTCATTATCATTATTTGTATTATTATCATTATTATTATTATTATTATTATTATTATTATTATTATTATCATTATTATTATTATTATTATTATTATTATTATCATTATTATTATTATTGTTATTATTATTATTAACTTCATCATCATCACCATCATCATTATCATTACCATTATCATTATTATTATCAGTATTACTATTATTATTTTTTGTATTATCCTGAATAATATTAATATTATTACTTTTATTATTGTTATTATCATTATTATTATTATTGTCATCATCATTTGTATTACTATTATCATCATTTTCATTCTTTTTATTATTATTATTATTATAATGATCCTGATATTGATTGTAATGATAATCACAATAATGATATAGAACATAGTAATAATAATAATTGTTATTATTATAATAATAACAATAATAATAAAAAGAATGATAACGATGATAATAGTAAGAACAATGATAATAGTGACTGGGAATAAGAAAAACAAAATCTATATAATCATCATTCTCGATAACAAATTATTATTATGATTATTTCAAGCATAATCATTGTTAATCAAGCCATGATCATTCTTAAAATATATTTTTTTTCTGTCATTATCATCACCATTATTGTTAGTATGATTATCACAATATGATTATTACTCTGGTCACTATAAATTACTTTTAATTTTACTTCAGTTGTTATGATCATTATCATTGAAATTATTTTTCTGTGATTATCCTTATAATCATTATCGCTAACAGATTTATTGTTATGTTTTATCTATTATTATCATTATTATTGTTAATGATAATAATAATAATAGTTTTAAAGGTAATGAAAATAATGATGATAATAGTGATAATAAAAAAAATTGTATTAATAATGATATTAATACACTAACAGTAATAACAACAATAATAATAATAATTATAATAATAACGTTAAGTACAGTAATGATAAAAATATAAATAATGTTAATAATAGTAATTGAATGCTAATGAAATACTTTACTCACTTACCGTAGAATTATTACTATTGTTTATATTCCGCTAATATGATTATTACTGTGGTCATTATAAGTGTAATATGAATATGATTATCGTTACTTCTTTAGTGAATTTTGATTTTTTTTACCACATTTTTAGCATCACTTACATAATTGTATTATTGTTATTATCATTTTATTATTGTTATTATCATTTTATTATTGTTATTATCATTTTATTATTGTTATTATTATTAATATTATTGTTATCATTTATTTTAGCCTTATCATTATCATTACTGTTGTTAATATTAATATTTTAATCATTATTGTTAGATATCATTATCATTATTATTGGAATTATTATTACCATTATTATTATTATCATTATTATTATTATTAGTAGTAGTAGTAGTATTACTTCTAGTACTATTACTACTACAATTAGTAGTAGCAGTAGTATTACTAATAATAATGATAATAATAATTAATAATAATAATGATAATGATAATGAAAATAATAATGATAATGATAATAATAATAATAACAATAATGACAATAATAATAATAAATATAATGATAATAATAATAATAATAAGAAAAATAATGATAATATAAATAATCATAATTATATCAATAATAACAATAATAATAATAATAATTATAGCATTAACAATAATAATAATTATGACAATAAAGATGATAACAATAATTATAAAGATAACAATTATCAATGTCAATGTTTTTCGTCTTATATTATTATTATTATTATTCTTATTATTATTATCAAAATACAGTTTATTACTGCTATTATTCCTAATATTAGGAAAATCATTACTATTCTTATTATTTTTTCATTATTACAATCAGATGAGCATAATTATTACCATCATTACTGCCATCATTAATTCAATTTTCTTCATGATTAGCTGAATAATTTCCAATATCATCATTTTTAATCGAAAAATGACTTTTCGAGTATTTTCTAGATAATGCTCTTATTTTTGACTCTCACTTTTGTCCATTGCCATGATAAATGGTCAGTGGCATTGTTATTATTGTCACTATCATCACCATTATCAACATTATTGTCATCTTTATCCTTATTATCATTTTTATTTTATAATCATTATTATTATTATTATTATTACTATTATTATTATCATTATCGTTATTATTATTATTATTTTTATCTTTTTATTATAACTATTATTTTTATTATTATTATTGCAGTTATAATGATGATAAGAATGTAAAATGTATCTAAATTAAAATAATGATCATGATAGGAAGATTGGCGACAATTACGGTAATGATTATGCTAACCCTAAGGGCAATAAGAAAAATAATAATGATAATGATAATGATAATGATGTTAATACTAATGATTACCGTAGAGTTATTACGACATTTTCTTAGGAAATGGTTTACAGGATGAAAATCAAGGTAATATAGAGGATACTACAGAAACCACCGTAGCCCTTTGACAACCAGAGATGATTACAATAATGGAATTGATAATGATGATGATAAAGATTATGAAAATAATAAAAATGATAGTATTATCATTTTGATAATTATTATATTTGCTCTTATTATTATTAGTTTTGTTGTTTTTGTTATTATTATTGTAATTAGGTTTTCACAGAAATGATGTTTAAAAAGATAATGATGATAATTGGATTAAACAATATAATAATGACTATAATAATAACAATAGTAATAATCATAATCAAATAACTGTGAGGATAATTGTGATGAAAATGGAATAATATCTATAAAAAAAACAATAATAACAATAGCAACAAGAACAAGAAAAACAACAACAATAATAATAATAATAATAATAATAATGATGATGATAATTATATTGGTATTGATAATAATAACAATAATAATACTGATGATGATAATAAACAGTAATTATTAAAATATTAATAATGATGATAATCATTATAAGTACTATATTGTCATCATTATTATCAATATCAATATTATCATAACTACAATTATCGCTTTTGTCATTATCTTAATGAAAATAGTGATAATGATGAGAATTATAACAATAAACCCAACAATCATTGCTATAACTGAGTGATTATTATAACAAATATGCTCATGATAATGATGATAATCATTTTGATAATAATTATATTGATAATTGACTGATACTAATAATGATAGTTAATTATAAATAATAAAAAAATCACGGTATGTTTGATAGTAATGGAAATAATACAAATTATAGTTAGTATTCAAATTGTTTTGATATTGTCCATATAATTATTGTTATCTCTAGCAAAATATTATCATGGCTATTTTAAGCATGATCATTGTTAATCTAGTCACGATAATGATTATCATCATGAAAATATGATAATGATCATGATAATGAAATAGTAATGTGAACGCAAGTGATTTTCGCGATAAAAATATATATGATAAGGGTGATAACTGAACTATGAATGACAACAATGATGATAATTTAAGTATGAATGACAATATAGTGATGATAATGACTATAATGATAATATTAAAATAATGATTAAAAAATAATATTGATACCAAAGGGATAACTAGTAATAATTAATAATAATTTTAATAATACTGGTAAAATGATAAGTCATCTTTATTAAGGAAGATAATAAAGATTATACATGAATTAAACTGATAATAATAATGAATAATGGCAATAATAGAATATGATAGAATAATTATGATGATAATATTTTTGATAAAAAAGGGAATAATAAGTATAAATGCCAGAATTCGAATAATCTTCACAGCAACACCGATAAGACAACAACAGCGGTGATACTACAGTACTGCTATTACTGCTACTGCTACTACTAATAATAATGATAATAGTAATGGTAATGATAACAGCAAGAATAACATTATTATCATTAATTTTATTATTATCATTATTATTGCCTTTATCCATTGTTATTTTTATCATGTTATTATTTATCTTATTATTATTATTATTATTATTATTATTATTATTATTATTATTATTATTATTATTATCATTATTATTATCATACTTATAGTTATTATCATTATTTATATTAGCATGAGTAAAATTATCATTAGAATCATCGTCATTATAAAATTAGTAATGATGATAAAAAAATAGTTATAATAACATGAATAGTTATTCTAACTATGGTGATAATAGTAATAATCTCCATCATAATAGTTATAATAATGACAAAGATAATGATAATGCCAATAACAAAGATGATGATAATGCCAATAACAAAGATGATGATAATGCCAATAACAAGGATAATAATAATGCTAACAGTAAGTGTCCATTTCTAATGACAAAATAAGAAACCCCGAAAAGTCGAAGAACGGCAAAAACTACTGATGGTAAAGCAATTATAAAATCATTATATGAACAATAATAACTAGTATTCTAATAATTTCCCTATTGTTAGTATAATTATTATGATCGCCAACAAGATATCATTATGGATATCTTCAGCATAATTATTGTTAATGTAGTCATTATCATGATTATCATCTTTAAACAAATTTTTCATTATCCTTATCATGATTTTTAAAATATGATATTCATTATCATAACCATAATTATCATTATGATGATTATACACATATTTTTTGTTATTCTATCTACTATTATTACCATTTGATTATTATCGCTAATAGAGCTATTATCATGGTTATTATAGGCGAAATTATTCTTATTCTACTTATTGTTTTCTTTATTATCACTAATGATAATAATAATGATTGTACTGATAATTATAGTAATGATAATAATAATAATAATGATATATGTAATAGTTATTATTATAATAGTAATGATAATGATAATAATAGTAATGATAATGATAATAATAGTAATAAAAAATGAGAATAGTAATACTAATAACATCAACAATAGATGATATAGTAAGAATAA
>NC_061845.1:20413550-20443550 GCF_019202785.1 Penaeus chinensis
TACTGGACCTTAGAAGCTGTGGAGTGAATTTTCTATTGTCTGTACTGCATATAAATTGAATAGATGGGGTGACAATATAAACAATATAGGGTACAATATTTATTATTATTGTTATTATTTATTATTATTTATCATTATTATCATCATTTATGGTCATCATTTATGGTCATCATTTATGGTCATCATTTATGGTCATCATTTATGGTCATCATTTATGGTCATCATTTATGGTCATCATTTATGGTCATCATTTATGGTCATCATTTATGGTCATCATTTATGGTCATCATTTATGGTCATCATTTATGGTCATCATTTATGGTCATCATTTATGGTCATCATTTATGGTCATCATTTATGGTCATCATTTATGGTCATCATTTATGGTCATCATTTATGGTCATCATTTATGGTCATCATTTATGGTCATCATTTATGGTCATCATTTATGGTCATCATTTATGGTCATCATTTATGGTCATCATTTATGGTCATCATTTATGGTCATCATTTATGGTCATCATTTATGGTCATCATTTATGGTCATCATTTATGGTCATCATTTATGGTCATCATTTATGGTCATCATTTATGGTCATCATTTATGGTCATCATTTATGGTCATCATTTATGGTCATCATTTATGGTCATCATTTATGGTCATCATTTATGGTCATCATTTATGGTTAGCAGTATCGTGTCATGGTTAGCAGTATCGTGTCATGGTTAGCAGTATCGTGTCATGGTTAGCAGTATCGTGTCATGGTTAGCAGTATCGTGTCATGGTTAGCAGTATCGTGTCATGGTTAGCAGTATCGTGTCATGGTTAGCAGTATCGTGTCATGGTTAGCAGTATCGTGTCATGGTTAGCAGTATCGTGTCATGGTTAGCAGTATCGTGTCATGGTTAGCAGTATCGTGTCATGGTTAGCAGTATCGTGTCATGGTTAGCAGTATCGTGTCATGGTTAGCAGTATCGTGTCATGGTTAGCAGTATCGTCTCATGGTTAGCAGTATTGTCATTGTTGTTATTATTATTGGTATTATTATTGGTATTATTATTGGTATTATTATTATTGGTATTATTATTATTGGTATTATAATTATTATTGGTATTATAATTATTATTGGTATTATAATTATTATTGGTATTATAATTATTATTGGTATTATAATTATTATTGGTATTATAATTATTATTGGTATTATAATTATTATTGGTATTATAATTATTATTGGTATTATAATTATTATTGGTATTATAATTATTATTGGTATTATAATTATTATTGGCATTATAATTATTATTGGCATTATAATTATTATTGGCATTATAATTATTATTGGCATTATAATTATTATTGGCATTATAATTATTATTGGTATTATAATTATTATTGGCATTATAATTATTATTGGCATTATAATTATTATTGGCATTATAATTATTATTGGCATTATAATTATTATTGGCATTATAATTATTATTGGCATTATAATTATTATTGGCATTATAATTATTATTGGCATTATAATTATTATTGGCATTATAATTATTATTGGCATTATAATTATTATTGGCATTATAATTATTATTGGCATTATAATTATTATTGGCATTATAATTATTATTGGCATTATAATTATTATTGGCATTATAATTATTATTGGCATTATAATTATTATTGGCATTATAATTATTATTGGCATTATAATTATTATTGGCATTATAATTATTATTGGCATTATAATTATTATTGGCATTATAATTATTATTGGCATTATAATTATTATTGGCATTATAATTATTATTGGCATTATAATTATTATTGGCATTATAATTATTATTGGCATTATAATTATTATTGGCATTATAATTATTATTGGCATTATAATTATTATTGGCATTATAATTATTATTGGCATTATAATTATTATTGGCATTATAATTATTATTGGCATTATAATTATTATTGGCATTATAATTATTATTGGCATTATAATTATTATTGGCATTATAATTATTATTGGCATTATAATTATTATTGGCATTATAATTATTATTGGCATTATAATTATTATTGGCATTATAATTATTATTGGCATTATAATTATTATTGGCATTATAATTATTATTGGCATTATAATTATTATTGGCATTATAATTATTATTGGCATTATAATTATTATTGGCATTATAATTATTATTGGCATTATAATTATTATTGGCATTATAATTATTATTGGCATTATAATTATTATTGGTATTATTATTGGTATTATTATTATTGTTATCAGTAACACCATTATTATCATTATTATTATTATTATTATTATTATTATCATTATTATCATTATTATCATTATTATTATTATTATTATTATTATTATTATTATTATTATTATTATTATTATCATTATTATTATCATTATTATTATTATTATTATTATTATTATCATTATTATTATTATTATTATCACCATTATCATCATCATTATTATTATTACTATCACCGTTATTGTTATTATTATCACCATTATTATTATCATTATCACCATTATTATTTATATTATTATTATTAATGTTATCACCATTATTATTATTATAATAATTAATATTTTAACTATTATCACCACTATTAATATTTTTATTATTATTATCACCATTATCATTATTATTATCATCGTTATTATTATAATCACAATCATTATTATCATTATTATCATTTTTTTATTATTATTATCCCCATCATCATTATTATTATTACCACAATCATTATTATCATTGTTTTTATTACTATTATCACCATCATTATTATCATTATTATCATTATTATTATTATTATCAACATTATTATTATTATTATTATTGTTATTATTATTATTATCAGCATTATCATTATTAATGTTATTGTTATTAATATTATCATCAACCTTATTATTATTATGAGTATTATTACCATTATTATTATTATTATTATTATTATTATTATTAATAATATTTTTATAACCATCATTATTATTATTATTATTATTATTATTATTATTATTATTATTATTATTATCACCATTATTCTTATTATTAAAATTATTATCACCATTATTAATATTATTAATTTTATTATTATTATTATTATCACCATTTTCATTATTATTATTATTATTATTATTATTATTATCACTGTCATTATTATTATTATTGTTATTATTATTATTTTTTTATTTTTTTATTTTTCACCATAATTATTATTATTATTATTATTATTATCATTATTATTATCATTATCATTATTATCACCATTATTATCATTATAATCAATATTATCACAATTATTATTATTATAATCACCATTATTTTAATTATTATCATTATTATTGTCACCATCATCATCATTATTATTATTGTTATTATTATTATCATAATTATTATTATCAACATCATTATATTTATTATTATCATTATTTCACCATCATTATTATTATCATTATCACCATTATTAATATTATTATTATTACTAACATCATTATTATTATCACCATCCTTTTTATTATCATTATTATTATAATTATTACCATCTTTATTATTATTATTATTAACATCATTATTATTACTATTAATATAATTATTATTATTAATATCACAATGATTATTATTATTATAATTATCATTATTATAATTATTATTATTATCACTTTCATTATTATTATGATCACCATTATTATTATTATTGTTATTATTATTATCATTGTCTCCATCATCATTATTATCATTATTATTATTGTTATTGTTATAACCAATATTATTATTAATAATCTTTATCACCTTTATTATTATCATTATTATTATTATTTTTATTATTACTAACACCATTATTATTTTTATTATTATTATAAATATTATCATCATTATTTTTATTGTTCTTATTACCACAGTTATTATTATTATTATTATTATCACGATTATTATTATTATTATTATCACCATCATTATTATTAATATTAATATTATTATCAACATTATTAATACTGTTATTATTATTATCACCATTAATGTTATTATTATTATCACCATTATTATTATTATTATTATTATTATTACTATTATTATTGTCACTATTATCATTGTAATTATAATTGTTATCATCAAAATTATTATTATTAATATTACCTTATTATCGTTATTATTAGTAGTATTATCACCATTATTATTATCATTATTATTATTATGATGATTATTATCACCATCAATAACATTTTTTTTATTAATATTATTATTATCACCATTCTTCTTCTTCTTCTTATTATTATTATTATCACCATTATTATCATTATTGTTATTATTATCACCATTATTATTATTATTATTATTATTATTATTATTATTATTAATATTATCACCATTATTATTATTATCATTATCACCATCATTAATATGATTAGTATTATTAACACCATTAATATTATTATTATTAATATTATCGCCATTATTATCATGATTATTATCCCCATCAATAGTATTATTTTATTAATGTTATTATTATCACCATTATTCTTCTTCTTATTATTACTATTATCACCATTATTATCATTATTGTTATTATTATCACCATTATTATTATTATTATTATTATTAACACCATTATTATTATCATCATTAATATCACCATTATTATTATTACAAACATTATTATTATTATTATCTTAAATATTACCATTATTTTTATTATTATCATTATTATCATTTTCATCATCACCATCAATTATTATTTATTATCACCATTATTATTACTATTATTAGCATCATTATTATAACTATCATTATTTTTAGTATTAATATCACCGTCATTATTAATATTATAATTATTATTATTATCACCATTATTATTATTTTTATGACCATCATTATTATAATCATTAATATTATTATCATTATCACCATTATTATTATTATAATTATTTACATCATTATTATTAATATTATTATTATTATCACCATCATGAGTATTATCATTATTATTATAATTATTATTGTCACCATTATTATTATTACCCTTATTATTATCATTATCCCCATTATTATTTTTTTCACCACCATTATCATTATTAATAATAATCATCAACATGTAATTTATGATCATTATCATTGTTATAATTATCAGCATTATTATTATTACTATTATTATTATCACCATTATTATTATTATTATTGTTATCGTTATCATCACTATAACTATTATTATTATTATTATTAATATCACCATTATTATTATTACTATTATTATTATTATTATTATTATTATTATTATTATTATTATTATTATCACCATTAAAATTATTACCATTATTTTTATTATCACAATTATTGTTATTATTATCAACATTATTAATATCATCATTATTATTATCACCATTGTTGTACTTATTATTATCACCATTATTATTATTATTGTTATTATTATTATCACAATTATTATCATTATTATGACCGTCAATGTTATTATTATTATCATTATCACCATCAACATTATTGTTAATATCATCACCATCATTATCATTGTCATTATTATTTATATTGTTATTATAACTATCACAATCATAATTATTATTGTAATAATGATTTTTCCTATCACCATTATTATTCTTATTATCACCATCATTATTGTTATTATTATTATTATTATTATTTGTATTATCACAGTTGTTATTATTATTTCACCATCACTATTATTATTATTATTATTATTATTATTATTATTATACCCATTATTATTATTAGTATTATTATTATTACCATTAATATTGTTATTATTATTATCGATATTATATTATAATAATTATTGTTATTTTTAATACCATCATTTTCATTTTTATTATTATTATAATTATCATCACCATTATCATTTTTATTTTTATTATCATAACCACTATTATTATTATCATTGTTGTTATTATTATTCTTATTATCATTATTATCACCATAATTATTATTATTATTATTATTATTATTATTATTATTATTATTATTATCATTTTTATTATTATTTTTATTATTAACACCACTATTATTATTATTATTATAGTCATTTTTATTATTACTATCACCGTTATTACTAATATTATTATAACCATCATCATTATTATTATTATTATTATTATTATTATTATTATTATTATTATTATATTTACTAATATCACCATCATCATTATTATTATTATCATCATTAGTTTTATCATAATGATGATCATTATTGTCACCATTATTACTATCATCATTATTATTAATAAGAACATTATTATTGCTATTATCATTATCATTATTTTTATTCTTACCATTCTTATTACTATTATTATTATTATTATCAATATTATTATTGATATCAAAATCATCATTATTGTTATTATTATTACTTTCACCATCATTATTATTATTATAATCCTTATCATCACCATTATTGTTATTATTATTATTTTTATTGTTAATATCATCACCATCATTATAATTATCACCATTATTATAATTGTTATTATTATTATTATTATCATTATTATTATTATTATTATTATTATTATTATTATTATTATTATTATTATCATCATTACCATTATTATTATCACGATTATTTTTATTATTATTATTATTATTATTATTATTATTATTATTATTATTATTATTATTATTATTATTATTATTATTATTATTATTATTATTATTTTCGCCATCATTATTATTATCATCATCATCATCATTATTATTATTATATCCTCATTGTTATTATTATTATCACCATCATTATCATTATCACCATCATTATTATTATAATTATCATTATTACTATTCTCAACATTATTATTATTATTTTTATTATTATTATCACCATCATCATTATTAGTAGTATCATTATTATTACTATCACCATTATTATTATTATTATTGTTGTTATCACGATCATTACTATAATTATTATAATTTGTATTATTATTATTGTTATGAATATAATTATTATTATGGTTATAACTATCACAATAATTATTATTATTATTATTATTATTATTATTATTATTATTATTAGTATTATCACCTTATTATTATTATTATCATAACACCTATTATTATTATTATTATCACACTTATTATTATTACTATTTCTATCTTTTTCATCGTTATTATTATTATTATCACCATTGTTATTATAGTTATTATTACTATTATCAGCATCATCATTATTTTTTTTTTTACTATTATTATTGCTATTATTATTATTACTACCATCATTATTATTATTATCATTATTACTGTGATAACCATTATTATCATTATTATTTGTATTATATTCATCCCCATTATCATAATTATTATTATTATTACCATTATTATTGCTATTATTATTATTACCACCACCATCATTATTATTATTATTATTATTATCACACTTATTGTTATTACTATTACTATCTTTATCACCGTTATTATTGTTATTATCACCATTATTATTATAGTTATTATTATTATTATTTTTACTATTATTATTGCTATTATTATTATTACCATCATTATTATTATCATTATTATTATTATTATTCATAAACCATCATTATTATTATCATTACTCTCATTATTATCACTATCATTATTATTTGTATTATTACCACCATTATTATTATCAACATTATTTGTATTATCACCAATTTTATAATTATTACTATAATATCACCATTATTCTTATTTTTTTATTATCACCATTATTATTATTAATATTATCACCATTATTATTATTATTATTAATATCACCATCATTATTTTTATTAATATTATTATCATTATTAATATTATGATTACCAGTATTATTATTATTATTATTATTATTATTATCATCATCATTATTATTATCAATATTATTATTATATCCATCAACATTATTATTATTATTATTATTATTATTATTGTCAACATTATTATTATTATCATAATCACCATCATTATTATTATTATCATTATTACTATTATTAATGTTATTATTATCAGTATTATTATTATTATTGTCATCATCATTAATATCATTATTATTATTATATCCATCAACATTATTATATTTGTTTTTTATTATTATCAGCATTATTATTATGTTTATCATTATCATTATCAATATCACCATTATTATTATTATCACCAGCATCATTATTATTATTATTTTTATTATTAATATCATTATTATTATTACTTTCATTATTAATATCATTATTATTATTACTTTCATTATCAATATCATCATTATTATCACCATCATCATTATTATTAGTAGTATTATTACTATCACCATTATGATTATGATCACCATTATCATTATCATCATTATTATTGTTATTGTTATTATTATTATCACCATCATTATCATAATCACAATCATTATTGTTATTATTATCATTATTATTATTATTATCACGTTTATTATTATCACCATTGTTAATATTATTATTATCACCATCATTATAATTATCACCATCATTACTATTTTATTATTGTTATTATTATCATCTTAATTATTATCACCATCATGATTATATTTATTATTATTATAATTACTATTATCACCATTATTTTTATTGTCATAATTATTATTATCAATATCACTGTCATCATTATTATTATCAGTATCATTATTATTATTATCACCATTATTATTAATATTATTATCATTGATAATATTTTTATTATCATTATTTTTTTATCATAAATATCACTAACTTTATTATTATTATTATCATTTATATTATCACCATTATCACCATTATTATTATATTTATTATTATCACCTTTATTATTATTATTATTAATATCAATATTACTATTATTATCATAACTATTATTATATTTATTGTTATTAATATAACCATTATTATTATTATTATTATTATTATTATTATTATTATTATTATTATTGTTATCACCATTATTACTATTATTAATAGTACCGCTATTATTATTATTATTATTATTATTATTATTATTATTATTATTATTTTTATTCTCAACTTCATTATTATTTTTATCATTACTACTATTATTCTTATTATTATAACTATTATTATTATTTTTATTATTGTTAACACCATCATCATTATTATCATTATTTTTATAATTATTGTTATTATTACTATTATTATTTCTCTTATTAATATAATTATCACCATTACTATTATTATTGTTATTATTATTATCACCATCATTATTATTATTTTTATCAAAATTAATATCACCATTACTATTATTATCTTTTTTATTATTACTATTATCACCATTAATATTATTTTTATTACTATGATTATTTTTATTATTATTTTCACTATCATTAATATTTATATTATCACCATCATTATTACTATTATTATTATTATTATTATTATTATTATCACCATCATTATTTGTACTATTATTATTATTATTATCACCATCATTATTATAATTATCATTGTTATTATTATCATTATTTTTACCATTATTGTTATTATTATCACCATCATTATAAGTGTTTTATTATTATTATCATTATTATTATTATTATTATTATTATTATTATTATTACTATCACCATCATTATTTATATTAGTTTTATCACCATAAGTATTATTATAATAAGTAGCACCATTATTATTATTGACATTATTATTATTATCATGATTATTATTACCATTATAACTATTGATAATGATATCACACTTATTATTATAATTTTATTATTATTATTATTATCACCATTATCTTTATTATCATTATTATTATCACCATCATTTTTATTATTATCATTATTATGACATTATTTTTATTAGTATGACCATTATTATTATTATTACTATTATTATTATTATTATTATTATTATTATTATTATTATTATTATTATTATCGTTATCACTATTATTATTATAAATATCACTATTATTATTATTATTATCTTCATTATAATAATTATTATTGTTATTATCATTATTATTATTATCATCACCATCATCATTATCATTAGCACCATTCTTCTTTCTCTTCTTCATTTTATTATTATTATCACCATGATCAGTATTATTATTATTATCACAATTATTATTATTAATATTATGACCATTGTTAATATTAATTTTTTATATCACCATCATCATATTTTTATTATTATTATATATTACCACTATCAATTTTAAATTATTATTATTATTTTATCACAATTACTTATTTAAATTACTCTCTATCACACATTTATTGTTATATTTTATAATTATTATATTATTATACTATTATATTAATTATCCCATTATTATTTTATATTATTATATCACCATTTTTATATAATTTATTACATTATTATATTTTCAATTATTATCATAATCCCCATTAATTTTATCATTATCATTATTACCATTATTATTGTTATTATTATTATCAACCATTATATATAATTTTATTATCACCATCATCATTATTATTGTTATTATTATTATTATTATTATTACCATCATTATCATTTTAAATTAATTATATTATTATTATCACATTATCATTATTATTATATTATCACATTTATTATTGTTATATATTATATATTATATTATCATTATTATATTTTAATTATTATTATTATACTTATTATCACATTATTTATTTATTATTACCATCATTATCAATTTTATAATTATTATTATTATTATTATTATCACAATTATCATTATTATTAATATTACTATCATTTTTATTGTTATTATTATTATAATTATTATTATTATTATTATTATTATTATTATTATTATTATTATTATTATACTTATTATCACATTATTTTTTTTAAATATAATTATTGTTATTATAACCAATATAATTATAATAATAATTATTATTATTGGTATTAATGTCACCATCATAATTTTTATCATAATTATTCATATCACCATTATCATTATTATTAATATTATTATTATTATTATCTCCATCATTATTATTATTATTATTATCACCATTATTATTATTATTAATATTATTCTAACCATTATTATTATCATTATCATTATAACTATTATTACTATAAATACTAATATTATTATTATTGTCTTTATCATTATAATTAATAATATTACTATTATTATCATAACTATTATTATTATTTTTATTATCATCACCAATAATATTTTTATAATAACAATAATCATTATTATTATCACCATTATTATTATTATTTTTATCATCATTCTTAATATTACTAATTTTACTATTACTTTTATCACCGTTATAACCATTATTATCATCGTTATTATTATTATTATTATTATTATTATTATTATTATTATTATTCTCACCATTATGATGATAATTATAATTATTATTATCATCATTATTTATATTATCATTATTATTATTACAATTATCAGCATTATCATTATTATAATTATCACTATATACCATAATTATTTTTTATAATATTATTAATTATTATCACCATCATTTTGCTTCTTCTTCTTCTTATTATTATTATTACCTTTATTATTATTGTTTTTATTATTATTATAGATATTATTATCACAATTATTATTTTTATATTATTATTGACATTATCCCTATTCTTCTTCTTCTTCTTCTTATTATTATTATTATTATTATCATTATCATCATTACTATTATCATTATTATTATTATTATTATCACCATCATTTTTATCCTTATTATTAATTTTATTATTATCAATATTATTTTTATTATTTTTATCATCATTATCGTTATTATTATTATTATTATTATTATTATTATTATTTTTGTTTTTTATTATCACTATCATCCTTATTATTATAATTATTAATTATATTGTTTTTATTTACACCATTATTATCATTATTATTATTATTATTATCACGACCCTTATTATTATCATCAACATTATTATTATTATTATTATACCTATTATTATTACAATTATTATTATTATTATCATTTTTATTATTATTATTATTAATGTTAAAATAACAATTATTATGATCAGCTTTATTATTATTATTATTATCATTGTTCTTAATATTACCATCATCAATTATCTCATTATTATTATTATCGTACTTATTATTATTATTAATATTTTTATCATGTTAATTTTTATTAATTTTGTTATTATTATTATCACCATTATTATTTTAATTATCTTCATTATTATCATTATTATCATTATCACCATCATTATTATTATTATAATTATTATCACCAGTATTTTTATTTATATTATTTTGATTATTATCACCATTATTATTGTTGTTATAATTATTATTATTATTATTATTATTATTATTATTATTATTATTATTATTATTATTATTATCATCATCATTAACACCATCATCATTATTACTATTATTATTTTCATTTTTATCATCGCCGTCATTAGTATTATAATTATCATTATTATTACTATTATTATTGAAAAGGAGAAAACACACTACCGTGTTGATACTATGGTATAAAAACCCACACTGTAAAACTAGGTTTAATTGAAAAAGAGAGACTACAGTTTCGGAATCCACCTATTATTATCACCATCAGTATTATTATTGTTATTATCATCTTTATTATTTTTATTATTGTTATTATTACTTTTATTATCCTAACCATTATTATTATTATTATTATCATTATTATTATTATAGTCATTTCCAACATCATCAATATTATAAATTTTATTATTATTATCATTTTTATCAATATTATTATTAATGTCACTATTATTATTATTATTACTATTATTATTATTAATATTATTATTATTATTATTATTACCATTCTTGTTATTATACATATTACTATTGTCACCATTATTATTACTAACTTCATCACCATTATTGTTATTATTATTATTATTGGTATAATAATTATGATAATAATAATAATGATCCTGATTATTATTATTATTATTTTTATAGTAAAAGTAATAATAATGATAATCATTATTATGAATATCATTATCATAATAATAATAATAATCATCATTATCAATATTATCTTTATTATGATAATAATAATTATTAATAAAATTATTATTATTATTATTATTATTATTATCATCACTATAATGATTATTATTATTATTGTAAACATTATTATTATTGTAAACATTATTATTATTATTTATTATTATAATCATTATATTCATAATTATTATTATTATCACCTTTATTATTATTATCATTATTATTATCACCATTATTAATAATGTAATTATTGTTATCACCAATATTATTGTTATTATTATTATAATAATAATGATATTAATAATAATTATAATAATAATTATTATCATAATTATTATTATCATTATTAATTTTATAATATTAATTATTATTATTATATATATATGAATGATAATATTTTTTATTAACATTATTAACATTTCTAATATCATATTTATTTTTATTATTATGATATTAGAAATAATACTAATACTAATAATAATGATCAAAATTATTATTATTAATATGACCTTTATTATTTTTATTATTATTATTATCATTATTATTATTATCCATATTATAATAACTAAAATTATTAATTTATCACCATTATTATTAGTAGTAGTATTATTATCACCATCATCATTATTATTAATATTATCACCATTATTATTATTATTTTTATTATTATTATCACAATCAGTATTATTCTTATTATAATTATCACCATTATTTTCATTATTAATATTGTCACCATCATTAAAATTATTATCATTAATTTTATTATCAACATCTTTATTATTATAATATTACTATTATTATCACCGTCATTTTAATTTTTTCATCATTATTATATTTACAATCTTTATTATTGTTATTTACATTTTTATTATTATAATCATTATTATTATTATCGTTATCATTAATATTATCATCATGATTATTTTTATTATTATTATTATTATTATTATTATATTATCACCATCATCATTAATATTATCATAATTTTCACCATTATTATTATTAATACCATTATTATTATCATCATTGTTTTTATTATTATTTTTATTATTGTCACCATTACTATTATCATAACTATTTTTAGAATTATCACCATCACTATGATTATTATTTTTATTATTATTATCACCATTGTTATTATCATTAATATTATTATCACTATTATTACTATTACTATTTTTATGATTATTATTATTCTTACCTTCATTATTATTATAATTACTACTATTATTATTATTATTATCACAATCATTTTTAATTATTATCATAATTATTATTATCACCATTATTATTATTATTGATATCATTATTGATATTATAATCATTATTATCACCAACATTATTAATATTAATATTATTCTAATTATTATCATGATAATCATTATTATTATTATAATTATTATCATGATAATCATTATTATTATTATTATTATTGTCATCATACTATTATTATTATAATTATTATTATCATACTTATTATTAATATGATTATTATTAATGACCATCATCGTTATTATTATTATTATTATTTTTCGAATTAATATTATCATCACCATCATTATTATTATTTTTTTTATAATTATTATTATTATTATCACCATCATTACTATTATTATCATTATTAGTATCATTATCATTATTATTTTCACCATTATTAATACTATTATTACCATTATTAATATCACAATTATTATTATTATCATTAATTTCATTTTTATTATTATTATTATTATTATTATTATTATTATTATTATTATTATTATTATTATTATTATTGTTATCATTATTATTATTGTTATTTTTTAAATTAATATCTTTATCACTATTATTATTTTCATTATCACCATCATTAGTATTATTATCATTATTATTATAATCACCATCATCTTATTATTATTACTATTATTATTATTACCATCATAATTAATATTATTATTGTTTATAACATTATTATTATCATTATCATTATTTTTTTTATTATTGTCACCATTATTATTATTATTATTATTATTATTATTATTATTATTTTTATTATTATTTTTATTATTATCACTATTATCATTATTATTATTGTCACCATTATTATTATTATTATTGTTATTATTATTATTGTTATTAATATTATCACCATTATTATTATTATTATTATTATTATTATAACCATTACTATTATTAGTAGTATTATTATTAATAATACCACCATTATTATTATTATTAATATCAATATTATTGGTATTATTATCACTATCATTATTATTATAATTATTATTATTATTATCACCATCATTATTATCATTATTATTATCGTTATTATTATTATTATTATTATTTTTATTACCAGCATTATTATTATTATTATTATTATTATTATTATTATTATTATCACCATTATCATTATCATTATTGTTATTTTTATTATCACTATCATCGTCATTATTATTATTATTATTATTATTATTATTATTATTATTATTATTATTTATATCACCATTATTAATATTATTTCTATTATGACCATAATTAATATTTTTATTATTATTTTGACAATAATTATTGTTATTATCATTATTATTATAATTATTGTTATTATCACCATCATCATTATTATTATTAATACCATTATCGTCAGTATTATCATTATAAAAATTATTATTACTTTTATTATGACCATAATTTTAATTATCATTAGTATTATTATTATTACTATTATTATTATTATTATTATTATTATCACAATCATTATTATTTTTATTATCAGCATCATTAGTATTATTATTATAATTAATATCACTATTATAATTATTAATATCATTATCACCATTATTATTATTATGATTATTTTAATTATTATCATCATCATCAATAATATTTTGATTATTATTATTATTACTATCATTATTATGTTCATTATAATCACTATCATTATTATTAATTTCTTTATTACTAGTATTAGTAATATTATCAATATCATCATCATTTATATTAATATTATTATTATTATTTCATTATTATTATTATTATCACCCTCAGTATTATTATTATTATTCATATCATCACCATCATTATGATCATTGATATTTTTATTATTATTATTATAATTGTTATTATTGTTATCATCAAAGTTATTATTATTCTTTTTATTTTATTATTATTATTAACACCATCATTAATTATTCCTATCATTATTATTATTATCACCATCATTAATATTATCATTATTATTATTATCATTATTATTATTGTTATTACCATTATTATAAATATTATTTTCATCAACATTATTATTATTATTATTATTATTATTATCATTATCACCATCATTATTATTGTTATTATTACTTTAATGTTATTATCACTATTATCATTATTCTAATTGTCACCATTATAATTAATATTATCATTATTATTATTACCATTATTATTATATTAATAATCATTATCACCATAATTAGTTTTATTATTGTTATTATCAACATTATTATTATTAGTAGTAGTATTAATATTTTCATTATTATTAATACCACCATTATTATTATTATTATTATTATTATTATTATTATTATTATTATTTTCATTACTTTTATTAATCTTATCATCACCATCATTATTATTATTAATATTATTATTATTAAAATTACTATAATGATTATCACCATCACCATATTATAATTACTATTTTTATTATTAATACCAGCATTATTAATATTATTATTGTTATGAATATCATTCTCTTTATTATTATTATCATTGTTATTATTATTATTATTATAATCAACTTCATTATTATAATTCTTCTTATTATATGTATAATCACTATCACTATTATTATTGTCACCATTACTATTATTATTATGACCATTATTATTTTTACTATTATTTTACTTATTATTATGACCATAACTGCTATTTTTATTATTATTATTATTATCATTATGACCATTATTATTATTATTAGCTTTATTTTTACCATTATAATTATCAATATTATCATTATTATTGTCACTATCATTATTATTATCATTATTGTTATTATTATCATCAGTATTATTATCATTACAATTATCATTATCACCATGATTTTGTATATTTTTATTGTTATTAATATTATCATTATTTTTGTCTCACCATCAATATTATTATTACTATTATTATCATCTTTATCACCATCGTTATTATTATTGTATTATAATTTTTTTATTATTATCACCATCATTATTATTATTGTTATTATCATTATTATCATTGTTATTATTATTTCTATCACCATTATTATTATTATAATTATTATCATAATTTTATTACCATTGATATAACTCTTATCATTATTATTTTAATTATACTTTTTATCACCATCATTATTATTATTTATATTAATATTATTATTATTAATATTATTTTTATTATTATCTACATTATTGCTATTATTATTTTCATTATTATTTTTATCATTATCACCATCATTATCATTATTACTTTTATTATTATTATCAGGGTTATCATTATCATTATTATTATTATTGTTATAACTATTATTACTATTATTTTTATTATTACTGTTTTAATCAACATTATCATTATCATAATAATTATTATTATAATTATTATTATCACCATCATCATTATTATTATCATTATCACCATTATTATTATTATTATTATTATCATTATTATTATTATTATTATTATTATTATTACAATTATGTTTAGTAGTAGTATTATCACCATTATTATTAGAAGTAGTATTAGTACCATTATCTTCATTAGTATTATCATCATTATTATTAGAAGTAGTATTGTTATTATCATCATTATTATTATTATTTTTATAATAACCATTATTATTATTATCAATGATATAGCCATTGCTGTTATTATCATCATTATTATTATCATCATTATTATCATTATTATCACCATCATTATTATTATTATCATTATTATCATTATTTTCATCATCATTATCATGTCTATTATTATTATTATTATTATTATTATTAATGCCATTTTCATTATTGTTATTATTATTATTATCACTATTTTTATTATTATTATTATTATCACCATTATTATTATTATTACAATTATTATTATTATTATCATCATTATTATTATTATTATTAGTAGTAGTATTAGTATCATTACTATCACCATTAATATTATTGTTATTATTATTATTATCACTATTGTTATTATTATTATTCTCGACATTATTATTATCATTATAATTATTATTATCATTTTCACCTTTATTTTTATTACTATTACTATTATTATTATTATTATCATTACTATCACCATTATTATTATTATTATTATTATTATTATTATTATTATCAATATTATTATCAGCATCATTATTTTTGTTATATTTATCATCACCATCATTATTATCTACAATATTATTAATATTATCTCCATTATTATTATCATCCTCATTATTATTATTATTATCACCATTATTATTAATATTATTATTATTATTATAATTATCATTATAATTATTATTCTCACCATCATTATTATTATTATTTTCATTTTTATAATTATCATCACCATCAATAATATTATTATTATTATCATTATCATTTTTATTATTATTGTTATTATCATCACTATCATTATTGTCATTATTATTATTATCATGGTTATTATTGTTATTATTATTTTTTTAATTACCATTTTTATTATTATTGTTTTTATGATCACCACTATTTTTAATTTTGTTATAATTATTTTTATTATCGTCAATATTTTTATCATTCATATTTGTAATATTATTATCATTATTATTATTTTTATTATCATTATTATTATTATTATTATTATTATTATATTTTTTATCATCACCATCATCATTATTATTATGAACATCATTATTATCATTATTGTTATAATTATCGTCATCATTTTTATTATTATATTTATTATCATTATTATTATCACCATTATTATTATCATTATCATTATTATAAGTATTAGCAAAATTATTATTATTATTATTATTATCATTATTAAAGTCATTATTATAATTGTTATCACGATTATTATTATTATTGTTATTAATATTATTATCACCATTATTATTATTATTACTATTATTATTATTATTATTATTATTATCACCCTCAATATTATTATTATTATTTTCATTATTATCACCATCATTAATATTATTATTATTTTTTATTATCTTTATCAGCATAATTATTATCATTATTATTATTATAATTTGTAACACCATCATTATTATAATTACTACTATTGTTATTATCAACATCATTATTATTATTTTTGGTAATATTATTATTTTCATTTCATTTTTTTATTATTACCATTATTATTATTATTACTATTATTATAATTATATATTTTTAAATATTATTATTATTATTATCATAATTAGAATAACCATGATTATTATTTTTATTATTATTATCATTATTATTATTTTAAATGCCATAATAATAATAACAATACTTATCATCTTTATTATTATTATTATTTTGATAATAATAATAATAATAATGATTAGCATTATTATTATTAATATTATCACCATCACTATTATTATTATTATTATTATTTCTAATATTATTATTGTTATCACCATTATTATTATCATTATTATTATAATATTATTATTATTTTTACTACCATTATTATTATAATTATCATTTTTGTTATTATTATAATTATCTCCATTATTATTAATAATATTATTATCATTATTATTATCACCATCATTGTTATTACTATTATTGTTGTTAATATCATTATTATTACTGTCATTATTATTTTTATTAACTTTTCTACTATTATTATTATTATTATTATCACCATTATCATTATTATTCTTATCATCACCATCATTATTATTTGAATTATTGAGAGTATTTTTATTATCATTAGTATATTATTATTATTATTATTATCATTATTATTATTATCACCATTATCATTTTTATTGATATCATTATTATTTTCATTATTATTATTATAATCACCATCACTATAAATTTTGTTATATTTATGAATATCAACATTATCATTATTATTATTATTATTATTATTATTATTATTATTATTATTATTATTAATACTATTATATTATTATCACCATAATTGTTATTATTATTATAATCATCATTATTATTTATATTATATTTATTATCCCCATTATTATTATTATTATTATTATTATTATTATTAATATTATTATCATTATTATCACCGACATTATGATTATCATTATTATTATCATTATTATTATAATTATTGTTATTATTATTAATACTATTATTATAATTATTATCACCATCATTAACTTTTTTTTATTATTATTTTAATTAATATCACCATTATTATTATTATTATTATTATTATTATTATTATTATTATAATCACCATTATTTTTATTATCATTATTACTATTATGACTATTATTAATAATATTATTATTATTATCACCATCATCATTATTATTATTATCATTATTATTGGTATAATAATACTAATAATAATATTCATTATTATTATTCTGAAAATAATAATATTAATAATAATTATTATTATAATCACAATAATAAAAAAATAATAATAATGATCATTATTATTATTGTTATCATTTTTATTATTATAATAATTATAATAATAACAAGGATTACTATTATTGTTATTATTTTTATTGTTATTATTATTATTATTATTAATATCACCGTCATTATATAATAATAATAATCATCATTATTATTATTTCTTTTGTTATAATAATAATAATTACGATGATTGTTATTATTACTACTATTATTATTATTATTATTAACATCATCATTTTTATTATTATTATTAAAATTATAATAGTAATAATAATAATAATAATAATTATTATTATTATTTTCATTATTATTATTATTATTATTATTATCATCATCCTTATTATTATCACGATTATTATTATTATAAATAATATAAATATGAATATTACTTTTATTATCATCATTTTTATTATTATTTTTATCATCATCACCATTATTGTTATAAAATTTAATATTATCACCATCTTTATTATTATTATTATTATTATAGCCATTATTATTATTATTATTATTATTTGCATTATTATAATAATGATAAGGACATTGATAATAATAGTGATAATAACGCTAATAATGATTATCATTATTATTATTATCATAATAATTATTATTATTATCATTATCATCATTAATATTATTATAATCACTATTATTATTATTATTATTATCACTATTATTATTATCACAATAATTTTTATTATCACAATCATTATTATCATCATTATCATTATTTCCACCATTATTGTTGTTATTAATATTATTACTATTATTATCACCTTTATTATTATTTTTATTAAGATCTCCATCAATATTATTATTTTTATTACTATCACTATCAATATCATTATTATCTTTATCACTATCACTATTATTTTATTGTTATTATCCCCATTAATTTTGTTTTTCTTATGGTGACCATCATTATTATTATTTTTATTATCACCATCACTATTATCATTAATATTATTATTATTATTATTATTATTATTATTAATATTGTTATCATTATTGTCATTACTGTTTTTATTATTATTGTCATTATGATTATTGTTGTTATTTTTATCATTATCATAATAATAATAATTATAATAATAATAATGATAATAATAATGATTATCGTCATTATCATTATCATTATTATTACCATAATTTTTTTTATTATCATTATTATTACTATTATCATTATTATTATAATGATCATCATTATTATAATGATCATCATTATTATAATGATCATCATTATGATTATCCTAATAATAATAATAATAATAATAATAATAATAATAATAATAATAATAATGATGTTTATCATAATTATTATTATTTATCATATTATCATCAATATTATTATTATCACCTTCATTATTATTATTATTACCATCATTATTATTATTATCTCCATTATTATCATTATTATTATTATCACCATCATTATTATTATTAGTAGTAGTATTAATGCTATTGTAATCATTATGATAATAATAATAATTATGATGATCATTATTAATATTATTATCTTCATTATAATAATAATGATAATAATAACAATAATGATGATTTTTATTATTATTATTATTATTATTATTATTATTATCATCAATATTATCATCACCATTATTATTATTATTATTATTATTATTATTATTATCATCATCATCATTATTTTTTTCATTATTATTATTACCACCATCATTATTATCATTATTTTTATCATTATAATTGTTATTATTATCACCACTATTTTTATTATTATTATTATCATTATTATTAATATTTTTTTCATTATTAACACTATGATCATGACCATAAATATTATTATTACTATCACCATCATTATTATTATTGTTATTATTATTATTATCACCATTATTAGTATTAGTATTATTATTATTATTATCATTTTGATTATTATCACAATCATTATTATTATTATTTTATTATTACTATTATTATTATCACCATCATTATTTTAATTTTTATTATTATTATTATTATTATTATTATTATTATTATTATTATTATTATTATCACCATCATTGTTATTTTTGTTGTTTTTTTATCCTCATTATTATTAGTGTTGTTATTATTATTATTATTATAACCATTATCATTAGTAGTAGTTTTGTTATTTTCACTATTATTAGTATTATTATCATTATCACCATTATTATTATTATTATTTTTATCATTATTATAATGATAATACTAATTTTTATATCCTCATTATTATTATTAGGATCAAAATAGTATTAATAATAATAATAATGATAATAATGATCATCCTTATTATTATTATTATCATAATAATAATAAAATTAATAATAATGATCATGATTATTGTTATTATTATTTTTATTATTATTGTAATAATAATAATAATGATGATGATTATAATTACTATTACAATTATTATTATTATCACTATTGTTAATATTATTATTATAACTATTATTATCATCATTATTATTTTTTTGTTTCATTAATATCATTATTTTTATTATTATTATCATTATCACCATTATTATTATTTTTTGTTTGTTTCACTGATATTATTATTGTCATTTTTATTATTATCACCATCACTATTATTGGTATTATAATAATAATAATAATAATAATAATGATAATAATAATAATGATCATCATTATTATTTTTATTATTATTATTATTATTATCATTATTATTATTATTATTGTTTTCATTACTATGATAACTAAAATAATAATCGTTATTATCATTATTGTTATTTTTATTATCATTTTTATTATTTTTATAATAATAATAATAATAATAATAATGATAATGATAATTTGTATTATTATTAATAATATTATTATTATGACTATTATTATTATTATTATTATCATCATTATTATAATAATAGTGATATTTTAATAATAATAATAAGAATTATTATTATTATAATACTAATAATACAAATAATGATTATTAATATTATTATTATTATTATTATTATTATTATTATTATTATTATTAGTATCATTATCGCCATCATTATTATTATTATTATTATTTCTATAATAATAATAATAATAATAATAGTAATAACAATTGTGATCATCATTATAATTTTTTTTATTGTTATTATCACTATTTTTTATCAATATTTTTATTATCACCATTATCTTTATTAATATCATTATAATTATTATAATTATAATTATAATGATAATGATAATAATAATAGAAATGATTATTATCATAATTATTATTATCATCATCATCACTATTTTTATCACAATTATTATTATTATTATCCATATTATCACTATTATTACTATTACCAGCATCAATATTATTATTATTATTTTTATCATAACTATTTTTATTATTATTATTACCATTATTATCATTATTATTATTATTATTATTATTATTATAATATTAGTGATAATAAAAATAATAACAATAATAAAAATGATAATAATGATTATTATTATTATTATTATTATTATTATTATTATTATTATCAGCACCATCACTATTATTATTATCACCATTATTATCATCATTATCATTATTATTATTATCATCATTATTATTATCATCATCATTAATATCATTATTTTTATAATCATCACCAACATTATTATTATTATCTCATTATTATTTATGTTATTATTATCACCATTATTATTATTATTATTATTATTATTATCATTATTATTATTATTATTATCATCATTATTATTATTATTATTATTATCACCATCATTATTATTATTTTTGTTATTATCACCATCATAATTATTATTATTATTATCACCATTATTATTATTATCATTATTATCATAATTATCATTATTTTATAATAATAATAGTAATAATAATAATGATGATCATTATTATCATTATTATTATTATCACCATTATTATTATTATTATTGTTTTTGTTATTATTACTAATATAATGATAATCAGTATTATAATAATAATAATAATGATAATAATAATATCATTATTATCAATATTATTATTATCATTATTATTATTATCACCATTATTATTATTATTATTATTATTATTATTATTATTATTATTACCATTATTATTATTATTAGAACAATAATTATAATAATAATAATGATAATAATGATCATCATCATTATTATTATCATTAGTATTATTATCACCATTATTATTTTTGTTATTATAATTATCATCATTATTATTATTATTATTATTATTATTATTATTATTATTATTATTATTATTATCACCATTATTATTATTATTATTACTATTATTATCATTATTATTATCACCATCATTTTTATTTTTGTTATCTTTTCTATTAATATTATTATTATCACTATTATTATTATTATTACTATTATTATCATTATCACTATCATTATTATTATTGTTATTATTATTATTATCAGCTTTATTATTATTATTATTATCATTATTATTATTATTATTATTATTATTATTATTATTATTATAGTAATAATAATAATAATAACAGTAATGATGATGATAATAATAATAATAATAATAATAATAATAATAATCGTCATTATTATGATTTCCATCATTATTATCATTATCAGCATTTTCATTATCATTATTATTATTATTATCAACATTATTATTATCCTTATCGTGATTATCACCACCATTATTATAATTATTAATATTATTATTATTATTATTATCACCACCATCATCTTTATTAGTTTTATGAATATAATAATAATAATAATAATAATAATTATAATAATTATGACAATAATAATGATAATAATAATGATGATGATCGTTTTTATTATTATTATTATTATTATTATCATTATTATTATCATGATCTTTATTATTATTACCGTCATTATTAATATTATTAATATTATTATTATTATTATTATTATTATTATTATTATCATTATCATTAGAAGGATCATTATTATTATTATTCACTATTATTTTCATCATTATTATTGTAATAATTATAGTAATAATAATAATAATATTGGAGATATAAATGATATTACCATTACCATTATTATTATTATTATTATTATTATTATTAATATTATTATTATTATCACCATTATTATTATTATTATCATTAGAAGGGTCATTATTATAATTATTATTATCATTGATATTTTTATTATTATTATTGTGATAATAATAGTAATGCAAATAATAATAATAATAATAATAATAATAATAATAATAATAATAATTATAATGATGATAATTATTGTTATTACTATTATTTTATTATTATTATTATTATTATTATTATTATCACCATTATTTTTTTTTTCACACTCTGTGTCTGGCTGTTATTGTTGCCGGGTTCTATGCTGATAGGCGGGCCATAACAAATGACCATGGCCTACCAGCATTTACTTTCTCAAATCTCCAGGACTTACCGCAAAATCCTGGCAGTTCCCAACAACGCAGTCTTTTGAAGTACTCCTAAGTTGCAGTGAATCCCAAGCTTTTCAACCCACTTCTCAAATCCTTTGGTCACAGATCCCAGAGCTCCAATAGCAACAGGGACAACTTCTACTTTCTTCAGTTTCCAAAGTCTTTTTATTTCTCTTTTCAGATCTTGATACTTTTCTCCTTTTTTCTTCTCCTTTTCTGCCACGTTCGCATCCGCAGGTACTGTTATGTCAATGATAACTACCGTATGTTACTTCTTTTCTACCAAGACTAAATCTGGCCTTCTTGCCTCTATCACATTATCACACTGGATATTTGCATTCCATAACAACTTTACATCATCACTCTCCACAACTCCTTCAGGGGCATGCTCATACCATTTCTCACTGCATTCCAGTCCTCTTTTCTTGCATATATGCCAATGGATCTTTCTCGCTACATTATCATGACGCCTCTTGTACTCCTTTTGGTCTAACTTCCCACATGCACTTACAATGTGTTGAATACTTTACCCTGCTTGGCCACACAATCGACACAGGGGGCTTTCAGCCGTTTTATCAATGTGATACTTCACATAATTTGTCCTGATCGATTGTTCTTGTGCGGCACAAATCAAGGCTTCTGTACCAACCTTCAAATCGCATTTTAACAACCATCTCCAAGTCTTCTCCTGGTCTACATCATCTGTTAAGTCTCTGACGAACTGTCCATGCATTCTCTTTCCAGTCTACCTATCTTTCGCTTCGTTTTCAGTTCTTGTCTTAAGATCTCTAACCTCCTCCAGTTCTCTTGGATTTAATTCCTTAAATTTTGCTACACCCTTTAACAGTTTCTCTTTAGACTTGGACACGTACACTTTCAAACTACTCTCCTCATCTTTGACACATCGTTCTATATTTATAAGACCTCTTCCCCCATCTCTTCTTTTCACATACAGCCTGTCAACATCACTCTTCGGATGGAATGCTCCATACATTGTCATTGCCTTCCTTGTTTGTCTGTCTAAATCTTTAAGCTCGTTTTCTCATTGTATTATTCCCGATCCATACCGGAATATGGCCACTGCCCATGTGTTGATCGCTGAAACCTTATTTTTCCCATTCAACTTTGATTTCAGTACCAGCCTTAACCTTCTTTTGTATTCCTTTCCAATTGTATCTTTCATTTCAGCTTCTTTCATTTTATCTAATTCCACAATACCTAGATAAGTGTAACCTTCCTCCTGAACCTCTTTCATTATTTGTCCATCAGCTAGCTTAATTACTTCACTTCTAACAATCTTTCCTCGTTTCAATGTCAAAACGCCTCACTTTTTCATCCCATATTCCATACTAATATCATTGCTGAACATGTGAACGGTTCTAACTAGCACACTCATCTGATCTTCAGTCTTGGCGTATAGCTTCAGGTCGTCCATAAACAATAAATGGTTGACCTTGTATTCAGTCTTTCCCCATTCATAAGCCGCTGTCACTTTCCGTAATATCAGTGACAATGGTATTATACTAAGGACAAGTATTAGTGGCGATAGACTATCTCCCTGGAAAATCCCCCTCCTCACAAAAACCCTCTCCAAGATCCTCCCCGTTGGTGTTAGTGATACCTTCCACTGTTTCATGCTTCTTCCAAGAAAGTTCCTTACATTCTCCGCTATTCCAAACATCTCCATACATTCGCTTATCCAACTATGCGGGACCAGATCATAGGCTTTTCGGTAATCTTTCCAAGACATGGACAGATTCGTAAGCCTTTCCTTACAATCTCTGAGTATGGTTCTGTCTATGAGCAGTTGATCTTTGGTGCCCCTACTTCTACGCCTACATCCTTTCTGTCCATCCGGTAATATATTGCTCTGTTCTAGATAATGGTACATTTCATCTGCTACAATGCCCGTCAAAAGTTTCCACATTAATGAAAGGCAGGTAATAGGTCGATAATTATCAACTGCTGTGCCTTTCTGTGGATCTTTTTGACATAGCACTGTTCGACCATGTGTTGTCCATTGAAGGACCTCCTCTTCTGTTAACATACCATCAAGTTGGGATGCGATTTTTTCATGAAGAGCGATAAAGTGTTTTAGTCAATATCCCTGTACTCCATCTGGTCCTGGTGCTTTCCAATTCGGAAGTTTCCTACTTTGCTTTTTAACTTCTCTGTGCTAATTTTCACCGTGTCTTACGTGTGTTTCGTATCACGATCTGTTTCTTTCTTCAACTCTTTCAGCCATACAGCAGTTCTATTGTGCTCCTTCTCCACACTCCTAATGTCGCCCCAAAATTTTGTACAGTCTTCTGCATTCGGTATCTCGTTTGAAAAAATAGAACTTTTGTTAAGTTCGTCATATAACTTTTTCTGATTCAAACCAAACATCCTATTTTGCCTAAACTGTTCAATTATGTCTTCATATCTCTTCAGTTTTTCACTTTTTGCCGCCATTCTTTGTTTTAATTCTTCTATGGCAGTTTTTATCCCCTTTCCAGCAAATTAACATCATGTCTCAATTTCCTTACATCACCCTTTATTCTCCGTTTCCACCTCGGTTCATTTCGTTTCTGTTGAGCACCTGTTTTCAACCCAAATTTCTCTGCAACCCATACACTTCCAGCTATGATCAGATTGTTTGTTTCTGCTATCTTCCTGCACTTCATGTACTTTATTGCTTCATTTACTTTGTCAACCTGAATTTTGAGAACGTTTCTATCCAACTTTTTGAACATGGTTCCATCACTTCTCTTTCCTTCTACTAGTATCACTTTTAGCCTTTCCACATTATCTTTTGTTTCATCTCTTGCTTCTGTCAATCTCTCCTCTGTTTCTACATCATTTTCAACCACTTCGTGCCTTGGCTCCTCCCCATTTCTTGCCTCCTCAATTGCATCGTACCCTTCATTATTTTTTTCTTCTTCATCTACCTGTAGCAGTTCTTCTCCATTTCCTAAAATTTCAGTATCCACCATTCTTTTTATTTCCTCCAACTCAAGTTCTGTCAACCATCCACTTTTCCTTATTGTTCTTGCTTGATCACATATTCGCTGCTCCGTTGTTTCAAACATTCCTCTTTCCCTCCATTCTCTAAGCATGCGTTGTCTGTACCCTTTGATGGGTTTACCGTTCTCATCAAAAGGATTACTTCTATAGAAGCATTCCATTCTGACTTTGTTGATTTCTTTACTCCATTACTTCCTAGCAGTAGCAGGATGTCGACCGGGTTCTCGCTGCTGTGCCGAGAAACCCCTGCCGGTCGTGGGCCCTTCACCTAGGGTTCCAGTCCCATTCACACCGTTATTCTCAATACTTTGATTGGACATTTCATTCATAAGAAGCTTAGTGATTTTTGGGTTACACAACCACCGGTATTTTTATCGAGATACCATCCCCAGGCGATTGCCAACCAAGGCTCAAGAGCGCTTCGCCTGCCCGTGAAACAGGGTTATTCCCCGCCGGACGTTACCCCGGTATTTCTAGACCACGGGGGACCATTATTATTATTATTATCATTATTATTATTATTATTATTATTATCATTATTATTATTATTATTATTATTATTATTATTATTATTATTATTATTATTATTATTATTATTATTATTATTATTATTATCATTATCATTATCATTATTATTATTATCATTATTATTATTAATATAATAGTATTAGTACGATGAGTATCTGTATGAGTTTTTGATGTTCCTGATGAGCTATAATAGTGACTGTGAGAATGATAATGATAAATCAAGCTTTAGCGCTAATGCGAAAAAAAGTGATTGTTATTTGCGAAAATCCGAATCTCGGCATATCTAGAAATATCCGTCATATAATTTCCTTCGCCTGCTGCAACATGCTCAATCGCAAACCCTTGCAACACGTCACACGATAAACCAATCGGCGTGACGCTAGTGACGCTTCCTTTCTAAGGAGAAAACGCTTCGATCCTCCTCGAATCCCGATCGAGTCCCGGAGAAAAGAATTTGAGATGAATCGAATCTCTCAGACCGAC